>NW_011500020.1:24962-35596 GCF_000495115.2 Populus euphratica
TTTTTAAATTATTTTGATATACTAATATCAAATATAAATTTTAAAAAATAAAAAAATAATATTATTTTAATATATTTTTTAATAAAATACCATCTTAATATCAAATAGACCATAATAATTTTGTCTTCAATTATTAAAAATGTTTAGAAGATTGCAATGTCAAATTATAGATTATTAATTTTATTATATAAAGGATTATTTTTGTATCTAACCGTGTAAACTTAAGTCTTGTTTAATGATATGATTATTTTTCTTCTATTTCTAAGACTGACATGATTCATTTTTTTATTCAAACTCCTCGAAGCAATAATTAGCAAGTCACATGATTGATTTTCACAACAAATAGAGCTTAAATATATAGATATTAATTATCACACACAAAATAGTATAATCACATTTAAAAAAATAAAAAATTGTATTTTAAAAAGATGAAATTGTTCATTTTGATTTCTATAAATAAATTGGATATTAATTATCTAATTCATTCCTCTTATTGTGTAAATTGAACATGAACATTTCTAAATCAAGTATATACAAGTCATTTGTATAAATATCAAATTTATAATAAATATTATTATTATAAAAGAAACAATATCTTCACTTAATAACAAATTTAAATACATTTAAAGTTAACTTTATCAAGTTCTAGTACCAGCTTACTTAAAAAAGTTAAATAATAATTTTTTATAACTAATATTACAACTCTTTCTTTATTGTCAATGCATAGGTTCACTTTATCTTTTATGTAATCTTATACTTTTCTTTAATTCTTGCTTGTTAATATAGGTGTGAAAACCACATATAATATCCAATATCCAAGAACTACTATATAAAATAAAAAAATAATTGTTAATCATAAATAGAACTTGAGTATTCATATATGAACTTTTTTATTATCTTGTGGCATAACAATTTCATAAATGTCTCATACCTCTTAGTCTTGTTAGCCATATTAAATATCTTGCTTGTTTATAATAACAATAATAATAATAAACTTGATAC
The DNA here is from genome assembly GCF_000495115.2 of Populus euphratica. NCBI lineage: Eukaryota > Viridiplantae > Streptophyta > Magnoliopsida > Malpighiales > Salicaceae > Populus > Populus euphratica. The sequence continues at coordinate 25,965 of NW_011500020.1, forward strand.
AACTAAAAGATTGATGTTTTATGTAAATACAGGAGTGTTGAAGTAATAAATAACCCGGTAAGACCGGGGTTCAACCATAAGGAGGTTAATTATATAAATTATAAATAATAATAATAATAATAATAATAAGGACTTTGAAATGTAAGATTAATGTGAGGATTAAATAATAATAAAAATAAATATCAAGGTTAGAGAATCCACTAATGGTATTAAAAATAGATGTAATATAAACTTTTTTTTATTACTTAACTGGAAACCACACACAAAAGAGGTTCCAATCAGATAATTGGTTATTAATAACTCATTATAAATTGTTAACATGATCATATTAATTATCTTATTGAAGTAACACTAAACTTTTAAATATTATTAGTAATTCATTATGCTAATTTATGTTAACAATAATTCAAGTTCATTTCAGAGTACATGTGTAGGTTATACTATACGATTGACTATGAAAATATCAAATATTTGTTGTACCAAATATTATACAACACAAATTTAGATTAACTATTTAACAAGTAAGGTATTAAGAATTAATAGGATAAAAATGATAAGACATATTAATAGCAAGTTGTTTATGATATAAGCATTGAAGTCCATATTGATTTTATATTATATTTATCCTAACACTATTAGTAAAACCTTTTCACATTTACATAATAAACTTAGCTAAACATAATAAAAAAGAAAAACATAAATAAATAATAGGAGAACATAATTATATAAGTACAGTAAAGTAAATGAAAAACATAAAAAAGATTAATGAAACTATAATATGAAATAACATTTGAACATTAAATCACAAAGAAAGAAAGTAAGTAAGAAAATAATTTTGATATGAAAACCAAAATACCTAAATACATGACAAATATCTCTTTTTATAGATCAAAATTCAAAACTATTGATTTGATGACTAATTGTTGAATGGGTGACCACCTATTAACGTAGTAACAATCCTTATCTTCTTATTTTCCAAAACGATAATCACTAACATTATAATTTAAATAGATAGTTTTCATGAAAGTTTTGAAATATTGTATCAGCTTTCCAACAAAATAAGAATGAGATTACTAAATCAAACTCAATTTAATAATTTTATTTAATGTATTTTTATTTGAAAAACCATATTTTAAGAATTAATAAGAAAACTAATCATATTAAAATTCTTATTGACATCCTAAATTATTTTGAGATCAATTAATAAAAAATTTCATCTTAAAAAACTCTCTTTATTTAAAAAAATTATTTTTTTAGACATGATTTAATTAAACATTTCAATTAAATTATAATCCATTTAGGATATTTCAAAAAATCAAAAGACTTTTGAATTAAATATTTTAATTTGTATTAATCCAATTAAAAAGAATAATTTTTATAATTAATTTAATTTATAGTTTATGTTTTAATATATTTAATATTCTATATAGACAAAGATAGCATCATAGTTCTATCTTGAAATAGATGGTAAGGGTAGTAGCATCATAATTCTACTTCTCAAACCCTAAATATGATTATAGGGATGAAATCATAATTTTTTTCCTTTTCTCTTTCTTTTTTGAGTGCTAGCTCTTGCTTCTTCTTTTTTCAAGTATATTCGATTAAATCATATCTTTCATTATTAACTTATAAGAAAAATATAAGACATGTCATTATATTTATAAAAAAGACCTAATAACCCTAAAAATAACAAAATATAACTTTGCCTAATGAAAAATATCACTAATATTATTTCAATAAAAATTTAGAAATTCATGAAATTAAGTTCTTAGATAATTTTTCTAGGTCTAGAATTGTAATTTCATGTGTATATTATATTCTAGTTTTTAATTTCTAAAAAAAATATGTACAATCAATTCAAACTTAATTAATTATTCTAGTTTAAATTTTTACAATAGTTCTTTATATGCATGATTAATTATGTTTTTAACATGTTAGGCCAAATATAAATCATAATCCTAATCAAAATATTTTTTTAATTCGAGAAAACCCTACCTTCTAGAAAGTGCACTTTGTAGGCTTAGGTGAGTGAGTAAAACCCCAATTGTCCCAGACTCTTACAAGAGGTGTACGCCTTGATTCGAACTCGAGACCTGCTCACGCCACACCCCTTGAGGAACCTAATCAAAATAAGATTAAATAAGTTACACAATTTAACATATTATAAATTCAATAAATTGATTGATTTACCTTTTAAGATTAAATGTACTTTTTAAAAATGTGTCATAATCCTTCAAATATTAAAAATATTATATGTGACTTGACTTAATCTTTCAATGATATGTTTCTTAGTATGATTATTATCCCTTTTTTAATATTGTTTTGATTTACATAATTAAGCATAAAATATGTTAGGTTTTTTAAATTATAGCTATTTTTAACACCAAAGTTATTGATTTTTTGAATAAGATATGAAATTCTTTGCAAATTTTATTTCACATTACACAAGGATCCCATAATTGATACTATTTAAAAAATAGATAGAGCATTCTTCTTAATTCATCTAAGGTGAGGAATTCTTTTCTGATCTTATCAATATATTTGTTATAGATATCCCTTATACCTCAACTTATGATAATAACTACTTGATTTTGTAAAGAAAATAACATAGGATGTGTCGGTCTCAATAAATCTAATTAATATATAAGAGCTTCTTCTAGAAACGTTTATAAATAATGCTTTAATACAATATGAGTTTCATAACTATTATCATTTTATAAATTTCTTTGAATTTTTTTGAAGAACTTTATCTTTATTCTAGAATCATTAATCAAATATAAATAAATATTAAAGATAAAACAATCTTTATTAATAATAAATATATTTTAACATAAGTAAAATCAATATCATATGTAATCAAATTTAATATTTATTAATAATAAATATATTTTAACATAAGTAAAATCAATATCATATGTAATCAAATTACTGACTATATAACATATACATATATACATTAATAATCATCACTATTAACCATAGATAAACATGTTAGAGCATTATTAATTCATACATAACCATTCACATGTTATTTTATGAATCTGACAATTTGTATGATGGTCACAATAAGTTGTGGCCGATTTAAGTTAACCAACTACACTTTTTAATATTGATTTGTGGACTTTTTTTATTAAGATAAAAAACATAAGAAATTATGAACCATTACAATAATAAATTTTAGTGGTCAATATTTAACCATGTAAACCATACCCAATAACACAAAAAATATGAACTACCTCAATAATATATTATTATGTTTTGATGCTCAGCCAAACCATGTAAATAATATCTGATAACTTGAATTGTGTGTAAAATGAGATGCTTAAAAATAGGCTTGGTGATGCATGGACCTATACACCCTTTAGGTTCATGGTAGCCGTAACATATACATTAAATATAAAATATATTATATATTTTGAATTCATGAAACTTCAACATAGATTTTTTTATAGATCAACATAGATTTTATACACGGGAATGTTGTATTTGTATTTTGTAGACAAAAGAAGATTATAATAGTTTTTTTTTTAAATAAATAAAAAGAGGAGGAGATTTTGGTAACTATATATTATATTTAATAAGATTATCTTGCAAGTAATTTATAAGGGTCAAACATCAGAAAACAAGATGTGAGATCTCTTACCTTTGGGAATGAAAAAAGACAAGAAATTCCAATATCTCTGTTCTGAAAATTCAAACGCCAACAACTATCAAAGAATTTCAAGGCCAACAACACAATAGTCAAAATCTCTTGTTTAAAATCTTGATTTTCTAATAAAATTCTGCGTTGAGGAGAAATCCTGAGAATAAATTCAAGAACACGAGCCATGGCTACAATACATTTGAAATCTCTTGGGCCTCTCGTGGGTCCCTTGGATAATTAATTTTCTCCCACCGTTTGAAAGCTGTGGTAAGCAAAGGCACTTTTCCTAGTGCGGAGTTCAGCTTTACGGTCAATGATGGTGTTATAACCTTTTGGAAGTAAGCGGTGGTTTTTGTTTTTCTCCCCCGAAATGGAGGCGGATTTGTTGTTTATTCTTCACGACATCAAGTTGAGTGGGCATGATTGGAGATTTATATCGTTTTTCTATTTTTTTTTAATTCCTTTGGAGGAGATTCCAAGATTTAATCTTTGGTAAAAAAAAATAATAATGGTAGAAAGCCGTTTGTGTCGCCTAATTGCAATTTAAATCTTATAAATAGTTAAATAAAAAATGAGCTTTTGCATAATTTTTTATTCCTCACCTTTAGGACCACCATTATTACCAATAGAATTCCTTTAATTCATGAAATAAAAAAAATGTTTCCTTTTCTTATGAAAATAACTTGGTGTCGGTTTATATTTCCTTATTTTTTTTTAATAACTAAATCGAGATTTAAGGGTTTTTTTCTGTTTTTGTTTGTGAAGTGTTTTTTTTTTTTTACAGTCATAAAATGTATTACTAAAAGTAGAGAGCGTACATACACTTTATTTCAACAGGTAAGCCGCAAATTAAAAGCATGTTTGCTTTAAAGGTATTTTTTTTTATTGTTATAGCTTTAAAAAATAAAATTAAAAAATATAGTGAGTTGTGTGTGTATATTTGTTAAAAATTATGATTGAGATTTATATATAATAATAAAAAAAATATTTAATAGTTGTGTGGTTGTGATTAAAAAATATATAAAATATTTAATAGTTGTGTGGTTGTGATTATTTTTAAAGTATTTTTTTATTTAGAAATACATTACAAAAATATATTTTTATTTTTTAAAAAATATTTTTAATATTAGGACATCAAAATGATCTAAAATATAAAAAAATTAATTTAAAGTAAAAAAAATATTAAATAAAAAAATAGTTTTGAAACGTGAAAACAAATAATATTTTATAAAACACAATTAAAAAAATATATAAAAATTGTTTCATAAAAATAGTATTTCAAACTTAATTTTTTAGTGAATCTCATGATATAAAACTCAGTTTTTATAATTACTGAATAACTTATTATATTGTTTACACCACAAATACAGAAACAAGGATAAAACGAACACACCTTAGAAATGGGTTTGGGAAAAACAAGGCATAAATAATTCTATCATCTATATAACTGGTAAGTATACCTTTAGTTTTGCTGTGGACACCCCCACAATATAAGTTTTAAGATGGGCCAATGTGGCTAAAGCCCTTATCCATTATCAAAACTATGTGCAGTGCAATGCAGTGCTTGGATTTAGCTCAAGTCCTCTGGTAATTCTGCAAATGAGTTTCCATGGCCTCTGAGCTTCGGACAACCTTTTCTTCTTCTTGATGGATACCCACACCACACTTGAAAGTCCTCCGGGGGAGAATAAAAAAACATAAATAAATGAAAGCCCTCTTCGTTCTTAAGAGAAACATTTCTCTAAAGAATAATTTTACATATACTCAAACCTTTACTAATAATTATGGTTTTGTAGCATAATCACTCATGGTATCACTAAGAAAATAAACATCTAATAATTTAAGAAATATTTTCCATGCAAGTATAGGTTGCAAATTAATTTTTTATAGTATTGAACTTGTGACAAAACGATAATTACCTAAGTGGAAATTCAAGTCTTCGATCCTTGGCAAGGATAGCTTGTTTTAAAAGCATTACCTTGTAAAGAAAACAAAGAAATTCTCAGAGATGATAAGCTTGTAGGAAATCAAAATGCATAAAAATTGATGAAAGCGATAAAAAGAATAAAAAAGAAAAGTTGTAAATAAAACCCCTAAAAAAAAATAATAATTACATTATTGGAATTGAACATGTGAGTCTGGTTATCAATTATATTAATATGTGACCCTATTTTATTTTATTATTATAAAGTTTGAATTATATTTTCATAAGTAATTATAATTCCATAAATATAGTGGTATTAAAAAAATTACTTATTTTATAAAAAATAAAATAATAATAAAATATAACGATAATTATTTTAGAAAATGGAGTTTCAAGATTCAAGATTCAAAACCCTTTATAGTACATGGAGGGATATAAATATATTATTGGCATAATGATAAATTATAATACATGTAAATACATTATTGGCTTTTAAAAGAAGCTAAGAGTGACCAATCAATTAGGAAGGAGGGGGAGGGGGGGAGATTTGCCACAATTCTTCAATTTTCTTTAAAAATTTCGAGCAAACACTTGAAATAAAAGATCAAAGGGGAGTTAAAAGGTATTTTAGCAAGGAAATTAAAGGAAAAACCATGGAAATGGATGCTTGAGGGGGCGGTTTGAAGAAGAAAAGAGAAGTGAAGGGAAAAACTTGTTTTCTTATCAAATCTTTCATAGGAAATATGGTTATGAGTTAAGGAACTTTAACCAAAACTTAGTTTAAAGTTTTAGCATGAGGGCTGACCTTAACTATGGTGTTAACCACCCCATTAATAGATGTTGCTAGGGAAAATACCTTATTAAAGTGATATTTTTATAGTTAAAAGGATAATAACAATGAATAATGAGAATGAAGGAATAAAGATATAAACATTAACTATTTTTAATGCCACTAACTATTTTTAATGCCACTGAAGCTCTACAATAATCTAGAGTAATGAACAATTTTATCTTTTTACTTTCATGATATCAGGTAGATGTGAAAAGAAATTATATTAAGAATAATATAGGAGATGAACTTATGTTATCAACTGATCATTTTGCTATCAAGTTAACAATTGAATTTTTTTAAGGAATCTCTAGGGCTGAAGTTTTCTCTTTATCTATATTATTAGAAAACCCATATATTAATACTTCTTTATCTCTTAGAGAAAAGGAAAAGGATAAGGAAAAGGATATGGTTGCTTTAAAAATTTGATCAATTTATATGTTTTAATGTTTAATAGAATTTTCTTTTAAATTAAGAAAACTTGGAAGTCTTACGCTCTCAAATCTTCACTCTTTTATCAATAGATGTTTCATCTTCTAAAATAAATCCTGAGGATAAATACCATCTAAGAGTCATTGTTGACTAATATTAAGGATTTCATGGCCATTCATACCCTAAAAGATGGTATTCGGAGTAATAAATGTTAATGTATATGCCTTGTATTCAAGTGGTAAGGTACACATGATATTGATTTTGTTCATACAAAACATATTTATTATTAATAAAGGTATTCTTTAGCTTTAATATTTATTTAAGCTTGATCAATAAATTTAGAATAAAGATAAAGTTAGCGAGACAAAAATGTTTTGCTAATAAATTATAAAGTGGTTATAATTATAAGAATTCTTATTGCATCATAGCATTTTTCCTAAATATTTCTAGTTAATGTTCAATTAATATTGGATATTAATAAGGGCCATTTAAACTGATACATATTATGTTTTTTTTATTTATAAAAGAAAATAGGTGCTTTTGTATGCTAAGGTATGAATGATACATGGAGTTAATATGTAGGTGCTTGTCAAATAACATATATATTGAACTAACCTGCATGAGAATTCTATAAGGAGAGATAAATCGATTATATAGAAAGGCTCATATGATAGTTAGACAAATAATCCTTAGACTTGAGATTACTAAGTTATCTTCTATAGAAAATATTAAGTGTCCTAGATAACATCCTAGTGAGCTGATTAAGATTTGATAAGGTGGTTGTCATCTAACCTATTACATAATCAACTCTTTATTTAGAATTCCAAAGACTAGTTAAGATTCTAAGTTACCACAAAACTAGGTGGTAACTCATTTTTTTTAATTTTACCTTCATCAATCCTATCTAGCTCATTAAGATGTCTTTTGTGATAAAATGGTGATTCCATTGGGGATCTTATTTAGGGCTAAGCTTTGTTTATTTGCTTTTCAATGATAAAGTGTTTGATGTGCTTTGATACATGTTTTAAATGTTTTTGTTAATTTTTTTTACCTGTGTGTTGATTACTTATTGTTTTATTTGATTTTTATGGTTTTTTTTCAATAATAAGGTGCTTGATAAAAATAGAGTGGTAGAGGGCTGACCTTAACTATGGGGTTGGCTAGCATGCATGTACGTGTTTTGCTGGAATTTATTGAAATATTATATTCTGAAATTGATGGTTTTCAATGTGTGTATTCTGCTGGAATTTATTGAAAGATTATATGCTGGAATTGATGGTTTCAATATGTGTGTTCTAATGGAACTTAGTGACGGTTTATGTGTTAGGGTTGTTACAGCATGTGTGGTGTGTGTTCCTATCTAAATGTGTGTTGTGCAGCGAATTTGTAATTCACTGTCGAAACTGAGTCTTCTGCAGCAAATTAGCATTCACTGCCGAATTGTGTATTCTAAAGAGAAATTGTGATTTTCTATCGCAACTGAGTTGTCTGTATCGAATTAGAATTTGCTGTCAAATCATGTATTCTGTAGTGAATTTGGAAGTCACTACTAAAGTTGAGATATCTACAACGAATTTGTGATTCATTGCTGAAACTAAGTTGTCTGCAACGAATTTGTGATTTACTACCGGAATTGAGTTATTTGCAGCGAATTAGCATTCGCTGTTGAATCGTGTGTTCCGCAGTAAATTTAGGAGTCGCTGCCGAAGTTAAGTTGTCTGCAGCGAAGTTATGATTCGCCGTTGAAATTGAGTATTTTACAACAAATTAGCATTCGCTGCCAAATTATGTATTCTGCAGTGAAATTGTGATTCGCTATCAAAACTGAGTTGCCTATAGCGAATCATGTGTTCTACAGTAAATTTGGGAGTCGTTGCTGAAGTTGAGTTGTCTGCAGCGAATTTGTGTTTCGTTGCTGAATTATGTGTTCTATAGCAAAATTATGATTTGCTGTCATAACTGAGTTGTCTGCAATGAATTTATGATTCGCTGTCAAAACTGAGTTTTTTGTAGCAAATTAGCATTCGCTGTCGAATTGTGTGTTCTACAACAAAATTGTGATTCACTGCCAAAATTGTGTCGTCTACAATGAATTAGCATTCGTTGTCAAATGATGTGTTCTGCAACAAATTTGTGATTAGCTATCGAAGTTGAGTTATTTGCAGCGAATTTATGATTCATTGTCGAAAAGGAGTTGCCTATAACGAATTAGCATTCGCCACCAAATTGCATGTTCTGCAATGAATTTATGATTTGCTGTCAAAGTTGATTTGTCTGCAATGAATCTGTGATTCAGAGCCGAAATTGAGTTGTCTGCAGTGAATTAGCATTCATTGTTGAATTTGCTGTTTTGCAGTAAATTTATGATTTGCTGCCGAAACTGAGTTGCCTGTAGTGAATTAGTATTCGCTGCTGAATTGTGTGTTGAACAATGAAATTATAATTCGCTGTCGAAGTTGTATTGTTTGCAGTGAATTTATGACTCACTACTGAAATTAAGTTGTTTGTAGTTAAGTAGCATTTGCTGCAGTAAAACATGTTAGTTGCATCGAACTTGTTTTCGCAGCTGAAAATGTGGCGTGACACGACTAAAAGATTTATGTCTTCTCCCAAGTGCAGGAGTGTCGAAGTAATAAATAACCCGGCAAGACTGGGGTCGAACCATAGGGAGGTTAATTGTACAAATTATAAACAATAATTATAAACAACAATAATAGCAATAACAACAATAATAACAATAGCAACAACAACTATAATAATAATAATAATAATAATAATAATAATAATAATAATAATACTAGTAG
>NW_011500020.1:36467-43248 GCF_000495115.2 Populus euphratica
TTTAGTTAAGGAGTTATTGATACTTCGAGTGCAAAATGATGATATAAAACCTTGATAAAAATGCACTTTTAAGTACTAATCATGGGGCTAGTAGCAAAAAAATTTTCACTGTCGAATTGGTAGCTTGTAACAAACCTGTTTTCGTTGTTGAAGTGGGCAGCCTGCGGCGAACTAGTTTTTGCTGCTGAATTGTGCAGCCATCAACGATCCAGTTTTCATTGCTGATTTCTACAATAGGCTTTATAGGTAAAAATGACTTAAATGCTAGTAACAATGTCATGGTATAATGGTGTAAAATATGAAACACTTGAATGTAAACATATAAACTCTTAAAATAAGTATGGTGATGAATGTGATTCAAAGATACAAATATACTGATTTGTGACCGTTGATGTCTTAGGTGGTGCAGTTAGGATTGGACCATTGTCAAGACAAGAACAACCCACAAGTGGAGCAGGTAGGTGATTTTTACCTTCCTTTTTCATATGTTTAAATATGAAATATTTTATCATAAATATTACCATATTGTGTTAGAATAGATATCAGATTGCCAAACGCTTAAATGTTGACAAGAGGCTGATTAGCTTTGGCTAATAGCATCCGAATAGATGACCGGGACCAATGAATTATTAGCCTTGACTAATGGCATCCGAATGGATGATCGAAATAAATATATGATTAGCCTCTACTAGTGGCATCCAAATGGATGACCGGACAAACGATTGATTAGCCTCGGCTAGTGGCATCTGAATGGATGATCGAGACAACAGTTAATTAACTTCGGTTGATGGCATCCAAAGTGGATAGCCAGGATGAGTGAATGGTTAACCTCCACAAATCATACCTTAAAAGGATAGTCGAGTTTAAGATTATAGTTGATTGTAAGAATTGGTGTATATATATATACTATAAGTTGTTTATACCAAGTGCATGAGAAAATTATAAATGTCACGCTTTAAACATAGGATAATGTTAATGTTTTATTAAACTGCCAGACCGTTTAATTATCATTATTATTATTAAGTAATTGTATTCTCTTAAATATTTTGTACTGCAGCAAGGTAGTCACACTAACGAGGTACCTAGGAAACCAATACACGGGAACCTACTTTTATAAGAAATCATGTAGTTGCATTCTAAATCATAATGTATTTTGTATGAATTAATGTACCGAATATATAACTTCTATTAGATTAGTCACACTAACGAGGTACCTAGGAAACCAATACACGGAACCTACTTTTACAAGAAATCATGTAGTTGCATTCTATATCATGATGTATTTTGTATGAATCAATGTACCGAATATATAACTTCTATTAGATCCTTTTGTTTAAATTCATGACGACTATTAGTAGGATATGAATGCAAACTCATATCTATGTATGCATATTTTTAATGTGAACTTCTAATCATAAAAACATAATATTATGTGTTTATATAAGATTTACTTTTAAATGAAATATTGATTATTGTTGATGTATGGATTATATCTTGATGATGTGAGGGAACATGTTCACCGATTACCGACACAATTTGTGTCGAATACAAAAAAAATTCACCATTGTTTTAGGCTTGAAAAGCTACATTTACATTATAGAACATTGAATTAAGGGAATTAACTGACCTAATGGCTTGTTTAATGCTTGGAACATGGTTATTAAAGTCCATAAACAAAGAGTAAGTATCAAATTGAGGTAAAATGAAAAAAGAACTTGCCTCTTTTATTGACTAGAGGTTTGGGCGTGTAGGTTAAATGGAAAGGAAGAACTTGACTAGTCATTCCCCATATTACAAGACTAATGATTTTGATAGAGTTTATTGATATCGACATTAATTGATATTTGATTAGGTGTTCCAGGAATTAGGAAACTAGTAATATCAATAGAGTTTATTGATATTGGCATTAATTATATTTAAAAAATTATTTTTTAGATTATTTTAATATAAAGAGAAAAAGAGAATGGATAAGGAAAAACTTAAATGTAACTCAGTTTTATTAAATTATTTAATTGATTATTCATAATTAATATATCATATGTTGTATTCCTTTTAGGGTTATCACATTCACGTCAAGAGTAGATTACTTCTACATCTTTTGATTATATAGGCTAGATCCAGGATATGTATTTTGAACCGTAATATTATTTTGCTTGGCATCCAAACATAAATGCTCATATTTTGTGGATTGTAATTATCTAGCTTTAATGTTATATTTGTTTTGTTAAATATTAGTTTTTAAAGGATATGAAATCATTGTACTCTCTAAATATATTGTATATAATTGCTAAATACATTTATATGGATCACATTATTTGAGAAATATTAATTGATGGCGGGAATTATCTAGGATGATTGGATCAGGTAGGGAAAATTGTGTTGGAATATAAAATAAGTTTAGTTAATAACTTGAGACTTCTTGTTATAAGAGAAACTTTGCTAAAATTTCATCAAAACTTTTGATGAGATTTTAAGTATACATTTTTTTATATATAAAAAGTATTTTTACTTGTAAATCTTCCTGGTAATAATTGGGAATGTTACATATTTAATCCTAATACAGGATAAATTTCTCTTTTAGTGACACACACATGAATCATAATTTATTCTTTAATTTTTTTAAAAATTATTCTATTATAGATTCCCACATTATATCTCTTTGCCATATTTAAACTTTATTGGCCAATCATTTTTTTTTTATCGATTATGACTTTTATTCATTTAGTCAACTAATTAGTTACTCATTCAACATTCCTGATCAATCAATAACTCTTCTAACTCAGTTGATTCTTTTTATTCATAATTATTTTCAACTTTTTCCCCCTTTTTTATGGTGAATAATTAGTGCTTTTTATGTTTGATAGATGTATTTTTATTTTAGAGGTAATTGATGCCCTATATTATTTTATCATTCAAATGTTAACTCCACCACATTAAAATAATGTGGAAAATAATTATATTCACCTAAAATTAGTCAATGATGTTTTAAAAGATACATGACATGTCAAATGATTTAGCCAATCATTTTAATTTAAAAATAGTACATTCTCTAGATTTGAGAAACAATGTTTAAGTTTCTTGTACACAAAAATCCCTAAAGTCTCCAAGAATCTTAGAGATTTTTATTTAAAGATTTAATTCAGAACCCTGAAAAATTTCCTTCTTATTAGAAACAAGAATGACAACTTCAAGTTTGACTCTATCAAAACCCATTATTGTCTCTTCTTATAAAAATCTTGTAGTTTGCTTACTCAACATCAATTGGTCTATCATTATTGCTAAATTAAGAGGTATGAATGGAGATTGTCTTGACTCATTTTATAGAAACAAAATGTCACATGAAGTTGAAGACTACCATTTTACTTTGAATATTGAGAAAAAAAGATTATATTTTAGGATGACCATTTAAATCTCAATATATAAATCAAGCCAGCCAAAATATGGCCAAGTATTGCCCTTGGCGATTGTATTAAATGGTTTGGTAGGATGCAAGAAAGCTTTAGTAAACAATGAAAGTTATAAAAAATATTTGATGTTATCAAGTTATCTAGAATCATCATCAAACCTAAAAAAGAGTTATTAATCGCTCTTTCCTTGTTGTGGTTTAAATTCGACAACATTTTCTTTTTTAAATGTAGGATATAAACTATTATTTTGCATGGCATAACTTGACCTTAAATGAATGCCTATATCTATTAGGTAAGGAGTTTTGTGTTTCAAATTGAACTTTTATAAGCTACAATTAAAGATATATTGATAAGTGCTCCTAAATTTGGTGCATTGCTAAAAAAGTAGGTAAAAGATAAATTTGACCTTTCATAAGAAATATATGACTTTTTTGTTGTATTGGGTATGTAGTTACCTAATCTTTTTAGGTTCAAGAAACCAACCAAACCCTATCTAAAGATGACAATAGCTTAGGCCAAAAGCAAGAGAATTTCCCTAGGACCTTTTATATTAAACCATGTCTATAAAACATTAAGGGAATGCCAAAAAAATAATAAATAAATAACACCTTTATGACAATAGATAATGTTTATGGAATTCTATAATAGGCATAAATATGAGCCACTACTATTTTAAAGAGTTCAACAACATAAAAGAAATCATGAATTTAGACTCTATTTACATATAAAATACTGTACTCCAAGCTTATTTTAAAAACTCTTATTTTAGAAAGTACATAGATAACCTATTATCTATTACTAAAAGGACTAATGTTTTGATGTCTCTCCTTGTCTTGTTGAGGATAAGACCTTTATAGGTGTTCCTTCTAAAATACTAAAGACCATGTTGTAATAAATAAATAAAAAACATTAAGGTTTTAAAAAGTATACTTGCATACAAGTATCTACACTTTAGGTTAATGATTAATCCTGTGTAAAAAAACAACTTTTTTCTTGTGAGTCAAATAACTCTTAATTTATAGAAATATAATTGGAATTTATCTAAGGCATTCACTTACTATTGCATTATTCTATGAACAAAACTAGTCTATATAGGTCCACTTCTGACAAACTAGAATGAGTGGAAGAAGTTCCTAAGATAATTGAACACCATTTCACCTATTTCAATGTACAATATTTCTCTTTTACCGTGAGCTATCATTAGGGTTTTATTATTTTTACAAGAAAAATATGGAACTTTTTTACACCATTATGTTAGAATAAATGATAGATATATTCTTACTTACTAAGAAGTCTTTTGGTAAAGGCAGTAAGAGGAAAGCCTTTGAGAGCTTGGTTAGAAGGCTAAATAAAAAGCTAACACGAAAAGTCTCAAGTAAGAACAATATATTTCAATAATCTTGATTATAATTTATGATTTGCTATATTCTTACAACACTTTCCTATGCATAGCTTTTCAAACTACCTTAAGTTCTTAAAACAATAAACCACCTTAAAAAAGCTATAAAATCCTTTTGAAATGACGGAATATAGTAAAGATAAATGACACGACCAAAAGATTAATATTTTCTCTCAAATATAGGAGTGTCAAAGTAATAAATAATCCAGCAAAACTGGGGTTGAACCACGAAAAGGTTAATTATATAAATTATAAACAACAATAATACAACAACAACAACAATAATAACAATAGTAGTAATAATAATAATAAAGAAAGAGAAAAAGAAGAAGATGATGAGAACTTGGAGATGGAAAATTAATGTAAGGATTAAACAATAATAATAACAAATGTCAAGGTTAGAGGTTCCACTAACGGTATATCAAACAAGTATAGTATAAACTCTTTTTATTACTCAATTGGAAACCACACACAAAGGAGGTTCCAATCAAATTATAAATGGTTAACATGATTACATTAATTATCTTATTCAAATAATATTAATTCTTGTAAATATTGTCAAGTATTCAAGATTATAACTTATGTTAATAACAAATGAAATTCTCTTCATAGCATGAGTGTTAGTTATACTGTACGATTGGGTTAAGAAAGTGTCAAGTATTTGTTGTACCAAGGGTTATATAATAGAAATCTAGATCAACCATTTAACAAGCAAAGTATTAAAGAGTAAACAAGATAACAAATATAAAACATGTTAGCATCAAACATTAAAGTCCAAATTAAATTTACACTATACTTATTCTAACACCATTAGTGTAACCTTTTAACCTTGACATAATTAACTCCAATAGCTCCCAAGTCAGTTGACTTTAGGGTATTAAGTGTTGAAACACCCTTTCGGGCTTAATTATTTAGGTTAGGGAGGCTACAAAACCAAACTTATCTCGTTTTTATTATCATTATTTTTATTTATTTTTTTTGCAATTTATATACTATCTCTTTCCCTTAGTTGTTACCTTTAACAAAAGAACATAAATAATATAATAATTTAATATGCAACTCATACTCATATGTTAAAGAGTGGGTATGAAAATGAAAGTTTAAGAATACTTGTTAAATGAGTATATAAGTAGAATTAGGTGATAACAATGCGAGAGTTTGTAACCTGAATATTTCAAGAAGTATTTTGATAGATCTTGTTATGAATATTGTAAATAACTATTGAAAAATGTTTACCAAGATACATCTTAAGAGTAAAATTTCTCCTTACTTTGCTATCTTAGTAACAACAGTTTTGTAAATGGTTTGTTAAATAGAAAACACAATTTTTTTTTATTAAATACTACCCTCTCTCCCTAACCAAAGCGAGACATTGCCCTTAATGTCCTAAGGTAGAAAGATAGAGTATAGAAACATCACCTGAAACAACAACTACTAACAAACCTAAAACATACTTAAATAAATATAAAAAACAACAAAACATAAATATTACGCTATTAATAAAACCGAAAGACAAAAGTTTTTACAAACCAAGACTCAAATCCAATCTTAGCTTTTTACTGCTTTCCTTAATTGACTAATTTATGTAACTCATGGAGGAATCAATTACAGAAATGAAAGATTGTAGTTGGTCAGTCAATTGTTAAGCAGTAGCAGCAAACATTATGATTTGTCGTGCCGAAGATGTTAGGAATTCTTGTTCCATAACATGATTAAGAAAAGATAACAATTTATCATAAAAACCATTAACATTTAACACACCTTTGAGTTTATAGTGAATGTACAATTGAGCCCAAGAGAAAATATGAAAGCTCTCTTTCAATGTGCCTAGACTACCTGGTAAGGCAATGAAGACATCGGTTTGTTTAAATATTGTATTCATTCGATTAGACATTGAAGAGACTTGTAGTTCCTCTCCAGTTGTTTTTCCAATGATGTCCCCTTGTGCCAAAGCTTTGGGGACAACCCCCATAAC
>NW_011500020.1:43269-44019 GCF_000495115.2 Populus euphratica
TTAGTACTTAAAAGTATATTTTTATCAAGGTTTTATATCATTATTTTGCACTTGAAGTATCAATAACTCCTTAACTAAAGCATGTTTTATAATAATATATCTAATAATATAAGATACCTTTCATTCCTGGTAAATGTTCATTTCAAATATAGGCGTATAATATAAATGAAAGGATTGATTGATGAATTTAAGAACTAAAATTAAAAGGACAAAGAGATGGCCAAACTTAAAAAAGAGATGCTGGTATAGTCTAAACCAGAACACTATTTGGTACTTGGGTTATATCTAGAGTTGTAGATCACGGATTTAGGTCTACTTTATATGGATGGAAAGGTCAGACATAGACTTACAACTTTCATGAGAGCCCAAGATTTAAAAATATCATTTTCAAGTCCAAATTACAATAATAATAAAGAAGTCCGAATCTGTCCTGCAGCCTAAACACTGTTAAGTGTTTGGCCCATATCTGTAATTTTAGAAGTCCAAATGACCTCTATTTGGGCAGATAAGAGAAGATAAAGATTGTTCCCAAGTCAAGATTTGACCATCCACTCATTAATTAGTCATCAAATTAATAGTTCCCAATTTTGGCCTATAAAAGGAGGCATTTGCCATGGATTTAGGCATCTTGGTTTCAAGATTAAAATCATACTCTTGTTTTCTCTCTTTGTATTGCTTATGTTTTACTTTCATTAATATCAAGTTTATGCCTTTCATTTCCTTTCCTTTACTTAGTTAACTTGTATCTTA
>NW_011500020.1:46346-46548 GCF_000495115.2 Populus euphratica
GTGGCAATCCTGATAATGAGGTAAGTAGTGTCATTAAATTTATTCACTTTAAGGCATGTGAGATTCATATCTCATCAAAGAAAATAATTGCAAAAATCTTACAAAGTGGATTTTATTAGCTCATCATGTTCAAGGATTCATATGTATTCTGCAAAACCTGTGAAAATTATCAAAAGGTGAGATTTATTTCAAAACATAGAGA
>NW_011500020.1:47010-47337 GCF_000495115.2 Populus euphratica
GGTAGGGGGGAGAGGGTAGTAGTTGATATTAAAAAAAATAACTATATTTGTTTTCATAAACCACTTGCAAATTGTTGTTACTAAGATGACAGAGTAAGGAAGAATTTTATTAACTCTTGAGACGTATCTTGGTAAATATTTTTCAATTGTTATTTGTGATATTCATAATAAGGTTTATCACACACTTCTCATGAAATATTCAGATTGACAAAATCTCGTACTATTATCACTTGATTCTGCTCATATACTCACTTAACAAGTATTCTTAAACCTTATTTTCACACACACATTTTAACATATAATTATGGGTTGTAAATTAAATTATTA
>NW_011500020.1:47440-77425 GCF_000495115.2 Populus euphratica
AAAAGTTTGGTTCCGTAGCCTCCCTAATGTAAACAATGAAGCCCGAATGGATATTTTAACACCTAATACCCTAAAGTCAACTAACTTGACAAATTGTTTTTTTTATTTTAACTCTTTGATTATTAGGGATTAGTAATAAGCTGGATGAGAGGTGTGATTAGTATTTAAAAGTGTATTTTTATCAAGGTTTTATATTATTATTTTGTACTTGAAATACCAATAACTCCTTAATTTTTTTTAATTAAGTGCTATTTTTTATTAATTTTATTTTTAATATTAATTAATTATGAATTAATTTGTATAATTTGCTTTTTTAAAATTATCATAGTAAATTTTATAAAATAGCCTATATTAATTAAGGTAGATCTAACTTTAAATAAAAATATTCTTCAATCATGTTTTTATCTTAATATTAAATAAAAATATTCTTGCTTAATGATTAGTTTTTTTCAATCATGTTTAATATTAAATAAAAATATTCTTGCTTAATGATTAGGTTTTTTTAATGCATTATTAATATCTAAATACTTTGTCTTTGTATGTAATTTATTTTTTCCTGAGCCGTGGCGTGTCGCGGGACAAATCCTTAATTGAATTATAAATGATAATAGTAATAATATATCATACTAGCATCAGTGAAGAAAATCAAGGTGATGCAGAGATGGAGGGAGGAGGAAATTTGGAGAAATAAAAGGGTGGGGGAGGGGGGTGTGTGTTTGAGAGGAAAAAGAGATGTCAGACCTCGACAGACAAATAGAGCAACTGAAGAGGTGCGAGCTCCTGAAGGAATCGGAAGTGAAAGCTCTTTGCCTCAAAGCTATGGAAATCCTCGTCGAAGAGAGCAACGTTCAACGCGTCGACGCTCCCGTCACCGTACCTCTCTCTCTTTTTTGTTTAAATTTTTTGATGACTTGCTCTTGCTGTATATGAGATGAAAGCTGCTATTGTTACTTTTTTTTAATCTGAATTTTTTATTTTAATTTCTGACGAGAATAATATTCTACAGCTTTAGTATCATTAGTTGTTCTGCCAGTATTATTACTCCTAAATTTACTAGTCTTTATTTATTGCAAAATTGAATTGAAAATTAGAATTTAGGTTTTTTTTTTTCTTTTTTAAGATTAGACACTCCAATCATGAAAGTTTCTAGTTTTTATTTACAGATTTCTTTCTGGTTTGATATGTATTTGAAAAGCCTTTTCCTCCCATAAGAAATCTATTATTAGTTTGCTATGAGTTTCCTTTGTTGAGTATACTTATGCATTTAATTTAAGATAAAATGTGTAGTCCTGTTTATTCTTAATAGGTATGAGACTAGAACCCTGTTAGTATGGAATCTGTTATCATGGAGTAGCTAAATGCCCCCTTTTCTTTTTGCATATGAAATAGGAGACGTGTTAAGGTTTTAATCATTCTACGCCATTTAATTAGACTTTCATTTTCCACGTCGAGATTCTGTCCGAGGTAGCTGCTCCTGCTCAACAGCAGAAGATGATGTTGAACAGGAACCTTGGGGTTAGAATGATCTTTGGTATTACCAATGTATACAGTAGGTTGGCCATTCAGTTGTCTTAGGTTTAGTTTAGGTTCAGAATGTTGTCATAATTTGGGTAAGCCAAACATTGGATTTAGTTCCAGATGCTTTTAGTAAGACTTTCTTTTACTTCTTTATCTTGCTTTGTTAAAGTTAATATTGAATAAGAATGAATGACATCTTGTTTCCGAACACAAATATGGTGGTTCCTACTTCATACTGTAGCCATGAATTTTCTGCTTCAAATATCTTTTTCTTAAAACGAGAAAAAATCAAGAGGTGCATCTTATGATCATTATGTCTGGGTTATTTAAAAATCTTAGTGGTCTCTTATGCTGTGTGTTTTGAAGGATATTATTCAGTGAAAGTTTTGCCTCTGAATGCGCGGGAGTAATAAAATTTCAGATCATCACTAGGAAATAAGGTTTCACCCCATTGTATATTACTGTTTCATTGCCTACTTCATCTGAGAATTTAGTGGTATGTTGTTTTGTGATATTATTATTTCCTCTTAACATTGACAATCTTCTTCACATGCATAATTTCTTTGTTTCAAACAATTACCCTTTGAGTCTGTATCTATGTAGAATGGTCTAAACAGGACTACTTGGAAGTGTTTCTTCTGTATACCAATGTTGTTTGACGTTTTGATTCTTTTGAATCTTTGTACTAAGACGATTCAATTTTTATTGTGCGTAGATATGTGGAGATATCCATGGACAGTTTTATGACATGAAAGAGCTTTTCAAGGTGGGAGGGGATTGCCCGAAGACTAGTTACTTGTTTCTTGGAGATTTTGTTGATAGAGGATTTTACTCTGTTGAGACATTTCTGCTTCTTTTAGCCCTTAAGGTACATATTATTATCTCTTGGAGTTTAATGTAACTCTGTCGAGATATGCATGCTTTTATTATTATGGAGGTTTTACCGATGTTCTTCTACTTCCTATCTACTGATATTTAAACATTTCTTAATTAATTTTTTCTAATTTTAAACACTCTGACATTCTCTTCGAAAAGTTTCATGGTCAGATGTCAATAAAGCAACTTCCATGGTATGTCTCTTTCTAGGAGTAGTTTCAGGATAGATTGCAATAAAAATTAAAATCAATTCATATCATGACTTTTTTTCAGCGATATCACTGTGTCTGGGGGTAAATATTTTTAACCTCTGCTTGGTGGACCATAGTTACAGTTGACGGGAATGTTACATTTGATGCTGGCGGAGGTTTGTGCACCATCCGACAGATCATGTTTACAATGTAATTGGCACAATAGTCATTGCAGAATTGGTTGTTAGTCTAGGAATTTGGTTCATTTCTGCCACCTGAGAATTCCTTATTCAAAAATTTAACTTAAAACCCATTTTAGCAAGATAGTGACTGTGGTAAGTCCTATCTTCAATTTTGCTGGCTTTTCAGGAGGAGAAATCCTGTTATAAATTAATTTGAGGAGAGCACAATGGAAATGAAAATTGACAATGGCTGTTAAAAAGCTTCCGGAACAATAAACAATCGATTTAGTAAGTGGCATTTTGACATTCTGTAGTTGCGGGAGCAGTATAAGAAAGTTCTGTACTAAATGGACTAGGGATATAGTGCATTAAGAGATGTGAAATTATGTGTAATTTTGGACTTAAAAAGCCCTGGTGGTACAAAATTTGATATCAATGCCACAGACATACAAAGACCTTACTAGTAACAAATGAAGCTAGCCAAATTCATTGATCTACTAAAAGCTTGAAGCCAGAGGTCAATAATAAACAAACAAAATCATCTGATGATCTTTTTGAGGTCTTTCTATTTTTATACCATTGTCATGTACTATGATATCTTTTGTCAAGTTGCCTTACAATTGCTTCAGGGTTCAGCCTGAATTCAAGCTTACGTTGTCAAATTTGGCTTGGCAATGTGA
Source organism: Populus euphratica (assembly GCF_000495115.2). NCBI lineage: Eukaryota > Viridiplantae > Streptophyta > Magnoliopsida > Malpighiales > Salicaceae > Populus > Populus euphratica. The sequence goes on from NW_011500020.1 coordinate 50,888, forward strand.
TTTTTTCTGTTCATGGAGTAATAAATGTTCCACCAATTGTCTTATCATCTCTCTTTTTAGCTAATAACTTTGTATCATCAGGTGAGATATCCAGATCGGATAACACTCATTAGAGGGAATCATGAGAGCCGTCAGATAACACAGGTTAGATCTCTTATGATTATTGGTGCTGAGCATCCATTTGTTATAGATTTTGACATCAGTTCTTTCTTCACAGGTGTATGGATTTTATGATGAGTGTTTGCGTAAATATGGCTCAGTGAATGTTTGGAGATATTGCACCGATATATTTGATTACATGAGGTATGCTAATAAATTAGAGAAAACAGTTATCCAAAAAATGAGGGGGGTCAGGGTAGGGGGAAGGAGGGAGAGAGAGAGGGGAGGTACATCCAAATTAGCTGGGTTGGATGCTATAAAATCTAATAATTATGGAGTTACATCTGATTTTTTATGGGATGGTTAACTGGATGTCCATCTGATGATTGCACAGTCTGCCATCTAATCATGGGTGCTCATAATGTTCATCATCCAATTGACTGTCATGTGATGCAAAGGTACTTATGAAAAGAGGGTTGCAAGTGCGTGAAAGCTATAAATTTTATGATGTTGGCAAAATCCATTCTGTACTGCTTCTTTTTTGCCTTGTCAGGCATCTGTAATCAATTTTTATTGGGTACTGTTGACAAACAGATGGCATTGGGAATTATTGACAAGTCACTTGCACACAATTTTTATTACACATTAATTTACCTTGTGTTTGTTTTTAACCCAGTTTCCATGATTTTAAGACTTAATTACTGTCTTTTACCAGTCTGAGCCCTGATCTGAATTTGCTTATATTATGGCAGGATTGGAATAAAGCATTAAAACTTCTTTCTTTTCAACTGTCCAGTGTTGTATCATAGCAAACTGTGAATTATCTGGTACTTGACTGGTTAGGTACATGCTATTTTTATCAGACTTTAGTTTGCCTTGTGTCCCTTTGTAACACAGTAATGACGTATCTAGGTCTTGATGGGTGTCTTCCTTCTAATGGGTGCCCTGGTTTGACTGCTTATATTTCAGTATAACTGGAAGAAAGTATTTAAGCTTCCTCTTTTTGATGGTTCAGTATCATGTCAGAATGATAGATTTTCCCTTTGATGTGATTCAATATGGGAATTAGGAATATTTGCCTTACTGACAGAAAGTGAAGTTTGCCATTGAAAAGTTTTTGTTTATATGTTTGCTTGCCATGTCACTATAACTTCCATGGACCATAAAAAATCAACTTAAGCATCTGTTATTTGTCATTCCTTTTCTCCCCATTTAGGATGCTTCCATCAAAATATCTCAGTTCTAATTATGATGTTGGTTTATCAGTCTGTCAGCTCTCATTGAGAATAAGGTTTTTAGTGTTCATGGTGGTCTCTCTCCTGCTATACCAACATTGGATCAGGTTGATGAATCCATCCAGCTTGCTTTTCTTCTCCTCACTGAAGATTTGTGTCAATAATTGCTAACACAACTCATTTTCCAGATTCGAACAATTGATAGAAAGCAAGAAGTACCTCATGATGGTGCTATGTGTGATCTTCTCTGGTCAGATCCTGAAGATATTGTTGATGGTTGGGGGTTGAGTCCACGTGGTGCTGGTTTTCTATTTGGTGGTAGTGTGGTCACTTCTTTCAACCACTCTAACAATATTGATTACATATGTCGTGCTCATCAGTTGGTGATGGAAGGGTATAAGTGGATGTTCAGGAACCAAATAGTCACTGTCTGGTCAGCTCCAAACTACTGTTACCGGTAAATTAGCATATAAGATTCTCCCTTTTATTTGTTCAATGGTAATGGTTGTTTCTCACTTTGAATCTGTTGCAGATGCGGTAATGTTGCTGCAATCCTTGAGCTGGATGAGAATCTTAACAAGCAGTTTCGTGTGTTTGATGCTGCCCCACCGGTTTGTACTAACAATCTCCTGAAAGTGATCACAAAACATTTTTAAAACAAATGGCAATGGTATTTGATCATCTATAGCGTGAGCTATAGCAGGTTTATGCAATATATTCTCTGGGTAAATCTTGGATAATTGGCCCACAAACCGAATTCACGAAAAATTGCCTTTATGCTAGAAGATTTATTGACAAAAAATGCACATGCCATGGACACTTTCAATTCAATATAATTATCGTTGAAAAGGATTGGGATAAAGTGTTGCAAGTTTTAGAAATGTTGAAGGAAACATGAAAGGTGTTTTGGCGTGCTGCCTCTGTGCATCGTCATTCTAGTTGTATATTATGTGCTGTGCACTGAAAAGTTGACATGGATGCAGGAATCAAGAGTTGCACCCGCAAAAAACCCAGCACCTGATTACTTCTTATGATGTCTGATTACATGAAGTTTTATCATGTGGACAAGTGAATTGATGGAGGAGAAAATTTATGGTGGTTCGGACAAGAATTCTCTCACATGGTGGTAAGGTTACCCAATGATCAACTCTTGAAATGATAAGCAAGAGTTGTGCCTTCTGCTCTTTTATATGTTTGGATCATTCTCGCATCCTCTTTCACCATTTTTTGATGTTTCTGTGCAATAGTAGTAATGTCTTACGCTATGTGCGATTGGGCCATGGAATATGGGACCCCCATCATTTATTTAGGAGAGGCAGTGGGGTCTTGTAAAATTAGGTTGCTCCACTTGGATTGCTTGTGGGAGGATGAAGGCGAAAAATGGGGTCTGGGGAGAAGGAAGCAAAGAAAGCTACTCTCTAATATGTTTTTGTTTTGTCTTTTCTGGGCAATAAAATTTTGAGTATTTTCTATCATGTGCTTTCTTTTTAGCTGTCCTATGCTCCTGCTAACATGGGAGATCGAAGATTTTAGCATCACTAAGCTAAATCTCTAGTTTGTGCATTTATGTATTGTGACATATCAAAGAATGCCAATAATTTTCCTCTTGCATATATACAGTGAAAGGACTTCTTTTACTATTTTTCAATCAATTAATTAATAAAAGGGTGAGGTAAAATTATTGTAGCTGTATCTACAAAATGGTATTTCTTGGAATAATGCTTTTTTTCCCCCAATTAATTTCATCCATTTTTATGCTTTCTTTTCCAATTTTATTATTTACTTTCTTTTTTAATTTCACCTTTTAATATTATATTATTTTGAAAATTATGTTTCATAATTTTTTTTGTTAGGTTAGATATTAATCTTATGATTTTTTTTTTATTTTTAATTTTAGTCTTCATTATTAGATCTATTAAAAATAGAGTTTTATATATTTTTTAATTTTTTTTATGAATTTATTCTGATTTCATGATTTAGAAAATAAATTTAGAAAAGTAATTTTAACAAGTTAAGTGGGTTTGATTTAGTTTATATTTTTAGTTTTGTTTTAATTGATTTTTTTATTTCATCCTTTAGCATTGGCCGGTTAGATATTCAAATTTATGTTTTTTTTTTTTTTTTTTCTATATGAGGTTATTTTAATCCCATGACTTAGGTTGTAGGCTTGTTTAATAGGTTAACGAAGGTTGACTCCATTTATTTTTAGATTTTTTTAATTGAATATTTTTTTAATTGGATTTTATAATATTTTTTTGATTAACTTTTCATGGGATTATTCTAATCTCATGACTCGAGTCATAAATTTAATAGGTTAACTCAAATTGATTCATTTTATTTGTTTTGGGTTTCTTTTTAATTAAATGTATTTTTTAATTTTATTATTTAATATTAGATTTAATGGGAATTGCACTTTGTAATTATTTTTTAATTTTTTTTACGTGGAGTTTTCCTAGTCTCACATAGTTGGTTTTCTTTTTTCGGCCTTCAACATTAGAAGATAGTTTTATAATTTTTTTTAATAAAGTTATTTTAATTTTATGGTTTAGGTCACAAGTTTAACATGTTATTCTAGGATGACTTGAGTTTTTTTTTTTACAATCTCATCTTTTAATATTGATTCTAGGATGACTTGAGTTTTTTTTTTAAAATTTTTTTTACAATCTCATCTTTTAATATTGGGTTAGGTGAAAATTGGACTTCATGATTTTTTTGATTTGCTTTCCATGAGTTATCCTGATCTCATGACCTCGATTGCTGGTTAAACAGGTTGATCTAAGTAGTTTTTTTAATTTAATATATATTTTTAATTTTATTATTTAACATTAGATTGATTAGAAATTAATTTTTATAATTGATTTTGATTTGTTTTTTATAGGTTTATAATTGTCTTATGACTAAGGTAAAAAATTTGATAAAATAACTTGGATCAATCTAATATATTTGTTTCAATATTTTTTTTAAATATCATCAAATATGTTATTGTATTAATATTTAATATAAAATATCATTCAATATATATTATATTTTAAATTCACAGTTGTTGTTATTCTTATTATTATTATAAAACATGTTAGTAATGCTTAGATATTTTTTTATATTAAAAAAATTAATTTGATATGCAGTAATGAAGGTTAATATTCTAGTTGTAGCTATAAAATGTAAATCATTTTAGCAAAGAATATTGTATTTATGTTTTCTAACAAGTGTTAGGTCTATTAATTAATATCAATTCAAGATTGTTTAATGATAAATGTAAATATGGTGGATTTGGCTTTGGCTTTGTTTAGGAGGCTATTAAAAATATATTTATAACATTTAATTTGAGGTTGATTGGATTTGGCTTTGGCTTTGTTTAGGAGGCTATTAAAAACATATTTATAACACTTAATTTGAGGTTGATTTGATACAAGCCTTGTAAGTTGATAGAATAATAGATATTTAATTAGTTGCTTTTGGGGTTGATTTGATACAAGCCTTACAGGTTGATAGAATAATAAATATATAATTGGTTGCTTTAGGGGTTGGCAAAATAATTATTTTATCATACTTATAAGTCTTTTTCAATAAGTAAATAACTTCTAGAATTTCATGTAAGAATTTAAGTTTGATTCAATAGTCAAATTTCCTGTTATCATTATTTTAAGTTGTTTATCCTGACCTAATGCAACCAAATCCTCCTTTTAGATCTAAATTAGTCTTATTGATCAATGAAAATATCTACTAGGTTATCTACATGATATGTTTAGAGGAAGTTCTCGTATAAGTGCTCAGAACCTTATATTTTTTTAAAAATCAGCTATATCATATCATATAAAAAAAGAAAAGAATGTTTAAAAATCAAGAAAAATGCAAATCGAGAGCAAAATAAAGGAGATTTAACCATCATATCCAAGTTTTTTTTTCTTGTTTTTTTTTCTAGTTTTTTTTTTTGTTAATTTTACTTATGAATTTGATATTTAATCTCTTCAGTATGGGAAATAATTTTTTTATAATAGATTATCAATGATTTTCAATTGATTACATATGGAATGTAATTTAAGACTAATAAACCAAGTTTGTCAATAATGATAAGCAAATATGCAAATTGTGATTATAGATTATCAACGATTTTCAATAGATTACATATGGAATGTAATTTAAGACTAATAAACCAAGTTTGTGATTTTATTTCTTGATTCAACCTATAATTTTCTTCATTTATCTATTTCATTAAATTAATTTAAAGAGTTTTTTCTAAGTTATTTAATGTGAAGAATACAAGTAGAGAGTTTAATTTACTTAATAACAAAATAAGGAAAGATTAAGATAATTATACTTGTGATTATTTTAGGATTGCTAAATTTAAAAGAAAGTGAAAAGGAAATCCTAATTATATGTTATATTTCATGTTTAGAAGTGGAGATTAACATCTTAACCATGTTTATCATAATTTTTTGAACTTTGTTAAAACCTTTTATAATTTTCAGCTTTCTAGACTTTTATTTTTATTTTTTTTATATATCAAATCAATTTCATATCAACCTAAATTTTATGTGCAACTAGATTAAGGTGTTTTTAGAGTGTTTATAATATTTAAGTCGATTTCATTAAATTTAGATAAATTTTTTACTTTCATTGTCTTTACTAGTCATATGATAGCTTTTTAGACAACTCTAAATGTTTCCTTTGGGTAAGTTTTTTTACTTTACTACGTCAAGGGAAATGCTTAGTCGATCCTTGCCTCTATGTTCTATTAAAAAAACATAGATAACAAGATTAGTAATTGCTATTAACTTTCTCTTCGTTATTTTAATTGGGGTTCCCCTTACTAAATCTGTAATAAAATCTATTTATACTTTGCTTATCTTACATATGATTAGAAATAAGTCCTGATGCCTTTCCTGCACATCTTTGTTTTATATGGTTGAGTCTTTCTCTAACCTTTACCTGCAAAGAAAATTATTGTGAAAAGCCTTTTAATTAACTAAGTTCTTTGTTAACGAACTTTATATTCATGACACGTGCTTAATCCACTCTTATAGTTAGAGATATGCTCTAGGTGCAAGATTCACTACTAATTGCCTTAGAATTTCCTAGATTATTCTATGTAAGAGATTTTAGTCATTTGTTTACAACAACACAAGGTCTTTAAGGAAGAGGTTGTTGTCTTAGTAGTTTTTAGTCTACAATTTGTCAATTGAAAAAAATATTATATAGAAATGAACCTTATTGAATAATAGACCGAATAACAATGTTATTTAATGCATGGATTTATTTTAAACACTTTTTAAAATATAAATTTTGACGTGGTGATTTTTTTCTAATTAACTTGGTATATGTTATTTGTCTAGTTTTTTATTTATCTTAATTATTTCTTTTATTTTATTCATATATTTTTTAATGTTTCAACCTACTGGAGAAGAGATAAATTAATGATTTAAAAGAATCTTAGAATTTACATCATATACTTATAGAACAAACGAACAATTTACATCTTTTCAATCTTCATAATCCAATTTCAACAAGCATTGTATATTGCCCTCTAACCTAGTTAACCAACTAAGCAAAGAGGAAGAAATGGGAAAAAACATCCAAACTCTTAAAGAGTTAGCAACACTAACTTTTAACCAACAACTTATTTTCATTTTATACCTTTAACTTGAAGTTATTTTTGAAATTAAATAAAAAGATATTTTATTAAATTTTTATGATTTTGCAGATGAAGATCCAAACAAGCATTTTAAAGTGTTTTATATTATTTATTTAAGCTTGAAACCAACCATAATTAGATCTAATTTTACCATTAAGGGTTCTTTAGTTCCTAAATTAATTTTTAAAGTCCCTATGTCTACTAATGTTTCTTTTCCTCCTTTTCCAAGTGGGTTTATATAGTCTTATAAAAAGAAAAGAAAAATGATATTTTGAAAACCTTCAATAAAGTTCAAGTCAATATACCATTTTTAGATGTCATAAACAAGTACCATGTTATACAAAGCTTTTCAAGTAATTATACACCACGAAACATAAACTAAAAGATGATGAGATGATAAGAGTGAGGGAGAATGCATTTTCTATTTTACAAATGAAGCTTCTTCCAAGATTTAAAGATCTAAAAAGTTTCACCATACCATCTACAATCAACGACACTAGGTTTGAAAAATCTAAGATAGATTTTGAAGCATCTATTAATGTCATTCTTTATTCCATTTATGCTTTTTTAAATTTTGGTTCACTTAAAGAAACTGATGTAGTTTTTTAACTTGTTGATTGATCTAATAGCTATTCAAAAGAGTTTTGAAAGATGTTTTAGTACATGTGAATGACTTAGTCTTTCTATCTAATTTGTATAGTCTTGATATGGAGGATGACTCATTTTCTAGATTGATACCATTATTATTAAGGAGGCGATTCATAAAGATTTCTTAAACAAAAATAAATGTTCATGATGGAACAAAACAACAAAGTTTGATGGCATGGTTATACACTTTAATATCTTTAAGACAATAAGACACCCAAATGATTTACTTTGTTTATTTTAGTTGACATACTATATCATTTAGCATAACAATTCTTAAAGTTAACTATAAAGGATGTTTTAGAAGTCGTCATAAGTAGAAGCCTTGGTTTGGAGGATTAAAAAAAGACAAGAAGGTATATGTAATTTTATAAAAATATAAAGGACCCTTTATCAAAAATCTTCAAATAGGTGTAATGCTTCTTTCATTTATTTACCTTTATATAATGAGAAACTTTTAACTTATATGATATAAGCCACTATCTTGACATTTAACTCATTCTTAACCACCTTAAATATATATAATTAAATAAAGGAGATATATTGCTTGTGATCATTGGAAATAATATTATGACTTTATAAGAGAAAAACTAGTCTGTGTATTGAAAAATCACAAAACAACTATTGGTTGGATAATAGTTAACATAAAAGAGATAGGTCTGTGCATTTATTAAATTTCGTTTAAGGATGGAGCAAAACCAATTAGAGAGTATCAATGTTGATTAATCCTTCTATGATGGACATTATGAAGAAAATTAAATTCTAAAATTGCTAGATGTTGACATGATTAATCTTATTTTGAAAAACAAATAGGCAAGCTCAATTTAACTTGTTCCAAAAAGATCTGACATTATCGTAATCAGGAATAAGAAAAATGAGCCAGTACAAACCCATATTCAAATCAGATAATGGGTTTGCATTGATTATCAAAACTTAACTCTATTATTCACAATGATCATTTTTCTTTTCCATTTATTGATAAAATATTAGAAAAGATGGCAAGTCATTCCTATTATTATATTCTTGATTGTTATTTAGGTATAATCAGACCATGATTTCGTTAAAAGACTAAGAGAAGATAACATTTATATGTCTTTTTAGAACACTTTTTTATTACTAAGAGAAGACAACATTTATATGCTTTTTTAGAACATTTTTTTATTGATGTATGTTATTTGTTTTTTATAATACCCTGTAACTTTTCAATGATGCATGATTAAGATATTTTTAGATTACAATGAAAGTATCATAAAAAGTTTTATAAATGATTTTAATATTTAGTTAACTTTGTATTTGTTCTTAAACATTATAGAGAAACTAACATCATGCTTAGTTGAAAGAGAATTGCAACTTTTATGATCCATCGTAATCTAGTTTTAAGTCCTATATATTTTTACCACCTCTCACAAGTGTAAAAAGGTTTTTTTCTTTATTGGACAAGTAAGTTTTTATCAAAGTTTAATAGAATTTTTTTTAGAATTACAAGGCTTTTATGTATAGTATTACAAGAAAATGATAATATTTGAATTCAACTGTAAGAAGTTTAAGGAACTCTTAACTATAAATCCAATTATACAACATCTTAGTTATAGCTTTCAATCAAAACTCTCCTCCTCTCTCTCTCTCTTTCTATATATATATATATATATATATATATATATATTATTTTGATTAATTTATCAAAAGTATTGTTTTTAAAATAAAAAATTTACAAAGTAAAATTTAACAAAAAAATCATAATCAATAATTTTCACATGATGATAGAAAGAAAGAAAGAAACAATCAATGCAAAGAAATATGTAAAACACTTACTGGCTGCGGTACGAGCTCCGACTTAATGGAGATTTATTCTTTGAAAAAAGAAATGGAAGGGAAGGAAGTGGATGCATGAGTTCTTCATAAGGTCTTTTCTTCTGCTGTTTTTGTGCCCTATTTGAAGGACAGATTTCGCCAGCCATAGCCGGATTCCGGTGTTCTTGTATTTTTTTTAAACAAGGGTAGCGTGGTAATTGGCACGGGAGAGCTCATCTGTGTGTTGTTAGAACACGTGTTAATATGAAGTATAAAGTATCTGAACCCTTCAAATTTATTTTTGCCACGTGTCACTCTCAGAGAGGCAAAGACATTGAAAAGCATAATCTTCCGCAGTAGTTACTATCTCCATTTGTGAAATTCTTTTGATGGCCCGAGCCTCGATTTGATCGTGTTTCTCTCCTCCGGTTAATTTCATGGCACAGCCTTTGTTCTTCTTAGTTGTCTGGCTTGTATTGGCTCCAACTGCAACTGCCCATGATCTTCAATCCAATGAAGAAGGATACATCTCTCTGCTCTTATCCAACAAGGGAGTTGACTTTGCTAAAGACGTGCTCATAAACAAGGCAGTGTCCACCATAATCCCACTTCAACTACCTGATATTGAAAAGTCTGTCAAAATCCCACTGATTGGCAAAGTACATATGATTCTTTCAAATATCACAATTGATAGTGTCAATATATCTTCTTCATATGTTGAAACTGGAAACCCAGGTTTAGTCCTGGTTGCTTCTGGTGCTACTGCCAGCTTGAGCATGAAATGGGCTTACTCGTATAGCACCTGGTTGATTGTCATTTCAGACAGTGGAGATGCTTCAGTTCAGGTACATATGTATGGCTCGGGAGTTTATTTATTTACGTCTTCTTTTCCCCCATTACATGTTTTTTTTCAAGTCAGCACAAGTTCTTGGATTTGTTAAACATGGGTGCTTCTTCATAGTTTCAGCTTGCTATTTCTGTTAATTAGTCATACTTGTTTCGATTTAATGAAAGCTTGAGAAGGGCACATGGTGGTATTGAGATGTGGTTATTTAATGTACACCTTCTGTTAAAAGTAGTTCGGCCAGGGAGAGGGGAAACAGTAAGGTAGCCTCCAAGGGAATTGACTCAGATGATAAGAAAAAAAATGACTTTGTAGCTTTTCCATTTTGAAATGTAACTTCGCGGTATAATTACTATGATCTCTAGCAACTTCCTTCTTAATAAATCAGCAGGGGTTCTACATTTCTATCCCTTTTCTCCCAGGCCTTATATTCCAAGTAGTATTACTCTGTCTTGTAGCCTTCGCAGCATGCTATGAAGATAATTTGACAACCTGTATAACCAAGTGCTTTCTCTTCTTCTTGAGCACTTGCTGTCTCTCTTGTGTGCCGTCAACAAAATGTGAGAATGTCATATCTTATATGAGAGCAAGCATCATAATTGGACGGATAAAAGAAGAAGCTACAGACAATTGGAACTAGTGATTGAGAACACATATGGTATCCCTGATATGGTGGGAATACTATAATGATGCATAACACTCGGAAACTTGTTTGGAAAAAGTTTTTCTTGTCTTTTTCCCTCCAATGTTGGGGTATTTTCAATTTCAGTAAGTGGAAGATATAGAATGACATAGCAAACTCAGATGCTTCTGTTTTCAATTTTCGTGATGATTAATTTAATGGCAATGTCCTATTCTGTATAAGTTTTCTGAAACTTTTGTCGTCTTGTTTGACATCATGAAATAATAATCTTTATACTGTCTTTTAACAAAATGAAATTGGTGAGCAAAGGTCAAAGGTATGGAAGTGGGGCTTACTGTATCTTTCAAAGAACAAGGAGGAACTCTTGAGCTGTCCCTTCTGGACTGTGGATGTCATGTGCAAGATATTACCATCAAATTAAATGGGGGAGCATCCTGGCTTTATCAAGGGTAAGCAACCGTCCTCTGTAATCCAACTTTTCCTTGAAGGAAAGTTGTTTGTCTTTGTTTTAGTCATGAAAATCGCATATATCATTTCAAGGTGAATGTATTTTTTTGTAAAACATTTGCATATAATAGATAAACACTCATGTTTGAGAATATGTTTCCATACGTACTCTATTATATAGTGTTTATTGGAAAGCTTACTTGAATGAAATAAAGATTCTTAAACGTCCATAAAATGACCAGGAAATAAGAATGGCCTTTTGAACTACATGCCAAGTTTAATTTTATCCCAACATTCGAGTTGCAGCAGATTTACTGTTGTAGACATGGAAAAGGAAAATAGTTGGCTACAGTTACAGAATTCCACATACTTACTACAATTTTATGTCCTCTTTATCTTCCAGGATAGTTGATGCTTTTCAAGGGTCAATAGGTTCTGCAGTGGAAAACGCTATTTCCAAGAAAATCAAAGAAGAGATAGTAAAACTTGACTCCCTATTGCAGTCACTTCCAAAACAAATCCCAATAGATCATGTTGCTGCACTGAATGCTACTTTTGTGGACAGCCCTGTGCTGAGTAATTCTTTCATTGAACTTGAAATCAATGGTTTATTCACAGCAACCGATGATTTTGCAGTCCCCAGAAATTATGATAAAGGAAAAAAAAGTTCCCTTTCCTACAACTGCCCTGCTAAGATGATAGGAATTTCATTACATGAAGATGTTTTTAATACTGCTGGATTAGTATACTTAAATGTAAGTTCTTGCATTGCTAGATATTGAACTTTGACAGTACACCAGTGCATTTAGATTCTTTTTCTCTGTGCTCCTATGTAAGGTAGGAATGTAAATGTGTGTTTAGAAATGCCAAAAGGTGTCTTAGATCTACTGGAAAGTCCCAAAATGGTTCATATTATTTGTTTCCAATCTACTTTGCATGCTTGACCTTGGAAACATGGGATGTTGTTACCTTTCCTTGTGTTGGGTTTTTCAAATTGGCAAGTTGTGTCTCCTTCATTGGATAGTTGCTCGACATGTAACATATTGTTTAAGCAGTTGAACTAACGCTTCTTTTTTTATTCCCGTGATCAGGCAGGTTGTATGCACTGGATAGTTGACAGTTCTTTGAATCATTCTTTTCTAAACACTGCAGCGTGGAAATACGTATACCCCCAACTCTACCTGCAATATCCAAACCATGACATGAGTCTTAATATTTCAGCAACTTCTTCTCCAGCGGTAAAAATTGCCAAGAATGGCATTAACGTCACCATTTACTTAGATGTGACAGTTAATGTTTTGGATGATAGCAAAGTGATACCAGTTGCATGCATCTCGTTGGTACGTTTGATTGAAGTTGTGTTTGTTATAATGTAATTTTCATTGCCACTGATTTGTTGGTTTTTACCTGTTTCTTTCTTCTTCATCCCTTTGGGTACATCAGCCAAATGATATCTTTAGTCAAATGACAAGTTGGCTTTTAAGTTATTACCATTGAATAAACCTAATTCCTGAAGCATGATTAGTATGCAATTGGGTAGTTACATTTTTTTTTTCCAGTTTATAAGAAGCCTTCTTTTGGTTTAAGAGTTTGGAGCTGGATGCTATCAATATACTGTTTATGATGATCCTAGGGCTATTTGCTGTGCAGGAAATTAATGCTTCTTGTTCCCCACAAATTTTATGGAATAAAATAGCTGGTATCCTCAAGCTGAAAAGCTTTACCATGTCTTTAAAGTGGAGCGAAATTGGGAATATCCATATGGATCTACTTCAGGTACAATAACAGTAATGAAGTTGTTTATGTCCGCAATATCTTATGATCACATGGAATTTGAATGGAGCCAAATGAACCTTAAGAAAAGTATTTCAAACCTTAGAAAATTATATATGAGATCTCTGATCAAACCTATTCATGTGTTTTTGTAGCCATCCAGTCAGTTTAGTCATCTACTCATTTAGACATCCACGAGTGTTTGTAATGTGTTTTCTTGCTTCGTCATCTGCATGGTTAAGCGTTTATTCTGTTTGTTCATAATATTCTAGTTCTATTTGCACAGAGCTATGGAAAGAGGTGTACACAAAATTCTGTCTATTTCGAAGTGCCCTTCTGTGAAAAATTAAGCTGTAACCACCTGCAAGTCCTCCTTTCTGGATAATAGTTAGATATAAATTCTATCAGTTTATTGATCTCACGTATGTTTTCCAACTCTTGCAGCCAGTAATTTTTGCTCTTCTCGAAACCGTCTTCATTCCATATGTAAACTTACACCTCATGAGGGGATTTCCCCTGCCACTCATTCATGGATTTTCACTCCAGAATGCTGAAATTCTCTACACAGAATCGAAGATCATGACATGCAGTAACCTTTTGTATGCATAACAAAAGCATCTCAGGGATATCCATTAGAATTTCTTAAACTTCATGACTTTTGAGTTTAGTTTCTTAGTTTTTCATGACACTTAGGTTTTCTAGTGTCTTTTAATGTTTTCATTTTCTTCTTTTATAAATAAATTATTTGTCTTGTGTTCTAATTAAAAAATATATAAGAAAATGAATGAATAAATTTCTCTTTCAATTTTTTTAATATGTATGTTTTTACTTGTTCTTTATTTTGTTATTAGTGCGACTACTTTAATTAATTTATATTGAAATCTTGGTATATATGAACTCTTATGTCACGTGACTTGTATTAATTTCAATATTTTTTTTTCATTTTTGTTCATATTATATGAAATATATTTGGTTCTATAACTTATTTTCACAAAAAAAAAATTCTTTTGAATTCATGAAGATTTAAAGTTTCCGAAGAACTAGTATTGTATGTTCCTGAAGAATTAAATAAATTAAATGCAGTTCTTGACTAGTTAATATTTCTAAAGAACTAAATAAATCATAATCTTAAAATACTCATTTCTATATATATTCATTATTTTATTTAATAAGTTAGTTTCTTTTTATATATAGATAATGCTGAATATGAAGAAACTTGAATTTATCATTTTTGATATATCTAGGAATAATTATTTGTCATGGATCCTTAACACTGAGATTCATCTAGAAGCTATGAATTTTGAAGAGACCATTAAAGAAGAAAATAACACATCCTTGTAGTATCATATAAAATCAATGATTTTCATTCGTCAGCATTTACACGAAAGATTAAAAATTGAATATCTCACAATAAAAGATTATCTTGTTCTATGACATAATCTAAAGAAAAGATATGACCACCAAAAGTTAACAATATTTCCTCAAACTCATTATGATTGGTTGCATTTGAGGTTGTAAGATTTTAAATATAGTTTTGCTCTTTTTAAAATTATCTTATAGTTAAAATTGTATGGTAAAAATATCACAAAAAATCAAATATTAGAGAAAACATTCTCTACTTTTCATACCTCAAATATTGTCTTGCAGCAATAATATAAAGAATGTAATTTCAAGAGATATTTAGAATTAATTTAATATCTTCTTGTGGCTAAACAAAATAATGAGTTTTTGTTGAAAAATCATAAATCTCATCCCACAAGTTCTAAACCATTCTCTGAAATGAATGAAACCTTTATCCAAAAGACAAGGAAAAACTAAAGGTATATATATAAAAAAAAATGAAAAAAAAAAGATATAATCCTTCAGAAGGTAACTCACCATATCATCAGAAGTAAAAACACAATGAACCCAAACAAGAAAAAGATAGAAAATAATCATCTAGGTGGTGGCCAAGTGGTAAGGACTTGGGATCAAGGGGTTTGCTCCCTCTGTGGTCTCAGGTTCGAGTCCTTGGTTGCTCATATGATGGCCACTGGAGGCTTACATGGTCGTTAACTTCAGGGCCCGTGGGATTAGTCGTGGTGCGCGCAAGCTGGCCCGGACACCCACGTTAATCTAAAAAAAAAAAAGATAGAAAATTTGAAAATAAGTATCATAGATGTGATATGTATGGTCATTGCTCTTGCACTTATCGTACGCCAGAACATCTTACAGATTTATATCAAACCTTTTTTAAACAAAATATAGTTGAGACAAATTTTATTAATAAAGATGATTTTAAAGGTCATAACGCCTATCTTGATGTTAATGTTTTATTTAAAAACCAAGATAAAACAGATAACATGTTTAGTGGTGGAATATTTGAAGATGATTAATATTTTTTTATTAGTATTATAATATTTTATCTTATTGTATTTTCAATAAACAATGTCAATTTTATTTTAGTTAAATAATAAACTTTAATTATATTCTGAATAGAGGTATGGCTTTTCATGATGGAGATTTATATTTAGAAGATAATGCAGAGCACACACAATTATCAAGGAAAAGAAATATTTTGAATATTTGACATTAATCAAAACTAATATCACTATAATATCATGTCTAACAGACATTATTAAAGACCCTAAAAGAGCTAATATTTTATTACCAAATAATACAATACTGAACATTAAAGATGCATTATATTCACTTGAGTCTAGAAGAAATTTACTCATATATATGTGTGTGCGCGCGCGCGCATGGGCGCTAATGGTTATCATATTGAAAAATAGATGAAGATAAAAAAAATATTTATCTTATTTCACGTATTTTAGGTTAGAAGCTTATACTTGAAAAATTATATGATTTCTCTTGAATTTATTATATGGTCACGAAATCTATTACAACAAATGTTGTGATATACTAGAAGTGTTCCCACCCAAAAATATTTATGTTTTAGCATAATCAACTTAGATATCCAGGATTAATAATGATGATATCAATTATTAAAAAAATCACATGGGCATCTTTTATAAAACCTGAAGATTTTTTTTACCAAGTGAAAACACATACGCTTCATATTCTTAAGGTAAATTAATTACTAAACCATCTCTATCAAAAGGTTGTTAAAGAATCACCATATTTTCTCAAAAGAATTTAAGGAGAATACATGGACCTATTCATCCACCATGCAGGAGTTTTATATATTTTATGGTATTGATTGATGTATCAAGTAAATGGACATATTTATTTACTTTCTAGTCAAAATGTTGCATTTTCTAGATTAATAACACAGATTATCAGACTAAGAGCACAATTTCTTGATTATTTAATCAAGAAAATTCAATTGGATATTGTTGGTGAGTTTACTTTTCAAGCATTTGATAATTTTTGCACTTCTATTAAATTAAAGTTGAACATCTTGTTGCTCATGTGCATACTCAAAATGATCCAGCAAAATTATTTATAAAGTTCATTCAATTAATTGTTAGACCATTAGTTATGAAATCAAAATTATCTATATCTATTTGGGACATGTTATGTTACATGTTGCATCATTGGTTAAAATTAAACTAAGAGTTTTTCATAAAAATTCTCCTTTACAACTTGTTTTTGGTATACCACCAAATATATTTTATTTATGAACTTTTACTTGTGCGATATATATGTTTATAGCACCCCTATAATGGACTAAAACAGAACCATAATATAAAATAAAAATTTATATTGGTGTTGATTCTCCATTTATTATTAGATTTCTTGAACCTTAGACTAATGATGTTTTTAAAGAACATTTTGAAGACTGTCATTTTGATGAAAATATTTTCCCATCATTAGGGAAAGAAAAATTAGTGTCTGAAACATTATAAATTGCTTAGAATAACCCGAACATATCTCATTTTGATCAAATGATAAATTTACATGAACTTGAAGTTCAAAAACTAATTTATTTACAAAATATTATAAATCAATTATCGGATGTTTTCACTAATAGTAAAAAGGTGGTTAAATCCCACATTCTAGATACAAATTCTCCATCTAGAATTGAAATCCCTGAAGGAAAAAATAAGCAACACAATAGTAGATGAATTTATACCACACTTAAAGCAAGGAAGATTTATTGGTGCTAAGGATAAAAATTCTAGAAAACACAAATTATAATAAATAGATGATGGTACTCCTATAGATTCCTCATCTATAAAACAAGTAATAAATATTGTGTTAAAATTATTTTTTAATATTGATCCTTCTAAGAAGGCATCTTCTAAAGAGATCTAGTTACCTAGAAATAATGAGATCTCCATAAACCATATTCACACAAAAGAGATTTTGGATCAAAATAAAATTATCATAAAATATGTATTTGCATCACAAAAAATAATGATGAAATTGAATTACAAATTATAAAATAATATCGACATAGAAATGATTGGCTAATGTGGAAAGAAGCAATCCAAAAACAATTAAACTCACTTGCAAAACAAGAAGTATTTAGATATATAGTTCACACACCTAAATATGTTATCCCTGTTGGATATAAGTGGGTTTTTGTTAGAATACAAAATGAGAACAATAAAATTGTTTGATATAAGGCATAACTTGTTACACAAGATTTCTCACAAAAACCTGACATTAATTATAATGAAACTTATTTTCCATTTAGAAATGCAATCACTTTTAGATTTTTAATTGGTTTAGCAGTTTTAGAAACTCTAGATATGTGTTTAATAGATATAGTTACAACAAATATATATTGATCATTGGATAAAGATATCCATATGAAAATATTTGAAGGATTCAAAATACTTGAAGCCTTTTATGAAAAACCTAGAAGTTTTTATTCTATTAAACTATAAAAATCTTTATATAGGTTGAAGCAATATGGTCAAATATGGTATAATCGTCTTAATGAATAACTCTTAGAAAAAGAGTTTGAGAATAATAAGATTTTCCATGTATTTTTATTAAGAAAACCACATCTGGATTTGCTATTATTGCAGTATATGTTGATGATTTAAATCTCATTAATACTTCTGAAGAGCTTATAAAAACTACAACATATTTGAAAGATGAGTTTGAGATGAAAGATCTTGAAAAGATAAAAAAAAAAAATTTAGTTTATAAATTGAACATCTTTTAAATGAAATATTTTTTCATTAATTGACATATAAAGAAAAGGTCATAAAGCACTTTTATATAGAGAATGCTCATCCTTTGAGTATACATATAGTTGTTCAATCACTTAATATGAAAAAAAAAACCCTTTTGTAATTACTAGAAAAGGATGAAAAATTCTTGGTCTAAAAGTAACATATCTTAGAGCTATTAAAGCACTCATATATCTTGTAAATTATACAAGAGTAGATATATTTTTTGCAATCAATTTATTGGTAAGATACAATGCTACTTCTATAAAAAGATACTGAAATGGGGTCAAACATATACTTTGCTAGCTTCACGGAACAACTAAAATGAGGTTATTTTATAGTGGATTAAATTTACAATTGATTGTATATGAGATGCAAGTTATTTTTCTAATCCCTATAAAGAAAGATCGCAAAGAAGGTTATATATTTACTTGTGGAGATACTACAATTTCTTAAAGATCTGTCAAACAAATATTAATGGCTAATTTATCAAATCATTCAAAAATGATTGAAATCTATAAAGCAAGTCGAAAGTGTACATGAATAAGGTCAATTATCCAACACATAAAAGAAAAATATAGATTGTTAACTATTAAAAATACTCCCACAATATTGTTTGAAAAAGACAAAATAAAGTATATCTCACCAAAGTTCGTTTATACTCACGAGCTTCAAAAAAAAAAATTGATAATAAATAAATTAGGTAAAGTAATAATTTAGCAGACTTATTTACAAAGTCTTTACCAGCCTTAACTTTTAAGAAGCTTGTCCATAATATTGGAATGCAGCATCTTAAAAATGTATCATGAGATTTGTATTTTTGAGATAAAGTCAATGCAAATTATATTTATTTTCCCTCGCTTGGGTTTTTCCCATTAAGTTTTACAAGTTTTTAATGAGATAATTTGGTATTTTTGTGAATCATAAAGTATTTGAATATGGATCTTAAAGTATTTATATAAAACCTTCTATAAATTTTAAAATATTAAATAATCACAGAAGAATGTTTTACTTCTTTTTTCTGTTGCTTAGGTTTTTTTCCCACTAAATTTTTCTTTGCAAAGTTTTGATGAGACATGTTTTTAATATAGGGTCATTCAAGAGAAAGTGCTATAAATCTATAATTATATATTAAATGTTCATTATTATCTTTTAAATTTATGACCCTTGGATTTAATCTTTTGGTTTTCTATGACACTTGTGTTTTTTAGTGTTTTTTCGTGTTTTTATTTTTTTCTTTTATAAATATATTACTTGTCTGGTATTCTAAGAATTGAAAAATATATAAGAAAATATATGAATTTTTTTTAAGTTATATTTTAAATATTTATGTATTTACCTGTTCTTTATTTTTTAATAAGAAGTGATTATTAATAGTTTTTTTTTGACATCCCATTTAAAAATTCAATGATGTATTTCTATTATTGTTAAATACTTTTGTTATAGGGAAAACTATCAAATATATCTTTTTATAGTACATGATTTATTAATAAATTGTAAGCTTTATTTTGTTCATATTTCCTTTATCAACTATTTTTTTTTAAGAATTAATTATCAATAGCACAATATGTGATAGTTTCAATATAAAATTAAAAAAAAAGCCTTTAAGTCAATTATACTCTTTTTAAGTAAAAAAAATAAAATTCATGTTAACTTGTGTTACATATGATAGTTTCAATACGTAACCAGGATTACTTAGGTACAAATTTCTAGACTAATAATTTTTTTCATGTTTTGTAATGATTTGTTGAGATATTTTTACCAATTCATATTTAAATTATTGTCAATTTTAATGAAATTAATTTAACTAAGGGATATATTAGAAAATCAGAATAAATTAAATGTTACATTTTTATTTATTAAAAGGTATGATAAATAAATGGTGTAAAATATAAAAGCATGTCTATAGGTTTCCTTCTTTTGTTATGAATAAATATATCCCTAAATGGCAGGCTTGGTGTTCAACTATGTTTGTTTCCTTTCTTGAATTTCTAGGTTTAAATATTGGAACCATAATAAAATAGATTTTTATTTTATTAATAATATTTTTCTAAATACACAATGGTAGGATAGAGAGTTCACCCTTAAAACTTCATTAGAAGAGGACTTAAACTTAGATGACATCCAGATTGGTTTAAAATTACCTTTAATAAAATTGTAAAAATCAATTAAGTTAAATAAATTTCAAAAAAAAGAAACTAATGGTCTCTTTTTTCTATCACTAGAGTGTCCTCAAATGTCCTATTAATATTTAACTACTTAAGATAGGGTTAGTAAAACAAATAACTGAAGTTTTTAATAGAGTATATTACCAATCTAGATAACTTTAATATCGAACATCACTTTATTACATGGAAAATTATACTTATCCTGTGTTGTTTTCAAGTTCAAAATTGTATTATTTTAGATTGTTTAATCATACATATATTGGAGTTTCTTTTAAGAAATTATGACTATTTAAATTTTATTGTACATGTTATCAATTCAAGCTTTTTACATGTCTGCTTGCTTTCTTAATAAGTAAAAAATATTTATTTTCTATAATGAGTCTATTTTTCTATTAAATTCATATATTTTTTCCCAAATAATATTATTTTGGTTATTTCCTAGATTTGGATAGTTATTCTAAGTGTATATTAAATATTCAACCATGTATTGTGTATCTTATGTTGAAAATAAATTGAAAATCTTTCAATTTTGACATGAGAACATCCTTAAATGATCCTAATAATAATGAACTACAAGAGTTTAGGCTAATAAAGCAAACTAGTAAAGTTCATAATGGTGTTTATTATTAGCTTGGGGTCAATTTTGATGTTTATCATATGTGATTTTCGAGTTTAAAATATAGTTTTTTTAGATTTCTCATCCATGTCACAAACCTAAAATATAAACTCTTAGCATATAAGTAGAATATTAAAAAGCATATAATAAATATGTTTGATCAAAACACTAAAAAAAAAACAATCTAGTATGGAAGGACATGCTTCTAATTAGTCATCCAAAATATGAAAAATAATCTCTTATCTAGAAGAGTCAATGTATTATTGTCAAAGTTCTAAAAGAGATATATATCACCAAGCTAAATACGATATGAAACTATATTATTGATCGATCAATGATCAATATTTGAGCAAATATTGTTCTTACAAGAATAATAAGCTAGAAAATATGGGTCCTGAAAAAAAATAAGAAATTATAGGATCACTTTAGGATTATGTTAATTGTATCTCAAATATAATTACTTTAGCTTGAGTTTATAAGGTAAATTATATTTTTATTTATCCTTACAACGTGAGTTCAAAATGTTAAATAATTAGTTAATATATGTATTAAAATAACATTATTATTTAAATATAAGATAAAGAACAAATATATATACATACACACATACATACACATATAACATCAACACATGATCATTGTTTTATTAAGAAATAGCTAATGACCCTAGCTTTACAAGATTTCCAAGATTAATGAACCCCACCAAAGTCTTCTTGATGGTCTTTACTACTTGAAGAAAATATAGATCATGTTAGATAATTTTTAGATATTTATACACACACACACATACACATGGTTTATGATTTTAGTTTATTTAAAGGCTAAATTAGCCATAGCCTTAATAAGCTTATTTTCTACCTGAATTGGTTCTTTTGTTATACTAAATATCTTGGCTTTTTAGGAGTAGATCTATAAAAAAAACATCTTTAAAGGATTGGTTAGCTTATTGGATAGCTAAATATTCAGTTTCCAATGATTCTCTTTAAGTTTTAAAAGATTATTGAATAGCCATATAGTCTTGAATACTTTTATTAATCATCTTTAGTATTGATAAGAGGATCAATATCTTTCTATAACCATATCAAGACTTCTCTTGCACTATTATTTATTGAATTTGAACTCTAAAGAAAAGTTATCCTTAAATAAGCTATTTTAGATGATCATTATAGACTTTATTACCTAAAACACTATCATTTAAGACAATAATAGTCAATACCTAAAATACTTAGAATTTATTTCAAGAGATGAAGTGTCCATTGATGAAGGAAAAGAGATATGAAAAAGAATGACATCTAAAGTCTTATGATATAAAAAAATAAAGTTTTTGCTAACCTTTAGATCATATAGATTAAAAAGTTATTTTAAGTAATAATATATGTTTACATATTATTTTGGAAGGGTCACAATATAAAGTTAATTTAGCATCGTGATGTCTTCCTTTTTAGTGGGAGATATAGGAGAAATAATGCACTATTTTTTTCATGACAAAAGAATTTTAACTCTTAAAAAACCATTAGAAATATCAGTTGTTAAGTTGGTGTGATGATGTATAAATAACATAAGTTTATTAGTTGAGTTATTTTCAATACAATCACCTTTTATGTCTACTTCTTGCATAAAAAACAAAAGGATATGATTGCTAATTATGTTATCTTATAGTGGATCTTTGGTGATATTAGGAGTAGCTATGCTAATATCTTCATTGGTTTCTTCTTTTTCTTCAATGTCACTCTTTTTTAAACTAAAATGATACCTTTCTAGTAAAGCAACTATCTTACTAATAAAGATTACTTCTAATAGGGTTATACATATTCAATATAAAGAGAATGTATTTTAAGAGATTTCATTACTAAAAAATTAGAAGATCTAGTTTTATTAGTAGGTCTAATAAAGTAGACGATGAAGGATTTTTCTCACCAACATTAGAATTCAGTTAAATTTTTTTAGCCTTTTGGAATGTCTAACAATAAAAGAAGAAAAATATTAATTTTTTATTAATTAATATTATATATATTATTTTAAGATAATTTTAAAAATTTATTCAGTCAAATTTTGATTTTATTTTTCTAATGAAACTCCAGTAACTTTCTAAAGTTTTTTTAGTATAGTAAGGTAATGTGTAATAATACACAATTAACTTTTTACAGTTTTTCATATTTTTATTTATTTATTGTCCTAGCTTAATATATAAAATAATGATGTTGTGTCATCTAATATTAACTATCTAATATGTTAAAATTTTGATTGATTTTATAAATAATTTTAAATGAATTTAAATTTTTACAATCAACTTTTTCATCATTACGAAATTACAAGGATCATATTAATAAATTAAATTGATGATAAAAAAACTAAATAGTATAAGAACAATAAGTAATGTTTGAGATTGTAGTAATAATTATTTTTTAAAATGTATTTTATTTAAAAATATATTAAAATAATATTTTTTTAATTTATTTATAAAACAAAATCGAAGTAATAAATAACCCGACAAGACCGGGGTCGAACCACAGAGAGGTTAATTGTACAAATTATAAACGACAATAATACAACAACAATAATAATAATAACAACAACAATAATAATAGTAATAACAATAATAACAACACTGACAATAATAATAATAACTATAATAATAATAATAATAATAATAATAATAATAGTAGTAGTAGTAGTAGTAGTAGTAATAATAAAGAAAAAGAAGAAGAAGAAGATGATGAGAACTTGGAGATGAAAAATTAATGTAAGGATTAAACAATAATAATAACAAATGTCAAGGTTAGAGGTTTCACTAATGGTATGTAAAATAAGTATAGTATAAACTCTTATTATTCAATTGGAAACCACACACAAAGGAGGTTCCAATCAGATTATAGATTGTTAACATGATTATATTAGTCATCTTATTCGATTAATGCTAGTACTTGTAAATCTCCTCAAGCATTCATGATTATAATTTATGTTAACAACAAATCAAGTTCCTTTCATAGCTCAGGTGTCAGTTATACCATACAGTATGGGCTATCAAAGTGCCAAGCATTTGTTGTACCAAGTGTTATACAACATAAATCAAGATTAGTCATTTAACAAGCAAAGTATTAAAGAGTAAACAAGATAATAAATACAAAACATGTTAGTATCAAACATTAAAGTCCATATTGAGTTTACACTATACTTATTCTTACACCATTAGTGTAACCTTTTCACCATGACATAATAAACTTAGCTAAACATAATAAAAGAAATAAAAATAAATAAACAAAATAAGAACATAAATAAGATAAGAGTTAATTAAGTAAAGGAAAGGAAATGAAAGGCATAAACTTGATATTAATGAAAGCAAAGTATAAATATTACAAAAAATACAAAGAGAGAAAGCAAGAGCATGATCTTGATCTGGAAACCAAGATGCCTAAATACATGGCAAATGCCTCCTTTTATAGGCCAAAATTGGGAACTATTGATTTGATGACTAATTGATGAGTGGGTGGCCAACTCTTGACTTGGTGTCAACTCTTGACTTGGTGACAATCTTTATCTTCTATTGTATACCCAAAACATCATTGATAACGTCAAAATTAGAGCCACTTGAAAACATGAAAGTTGTAGGCAATTGTCTCAGCTTTTTTATGTAAACAATTCAGCTCATTTGGACTTCTAGAACTCCAGATATGGCCCAAATATTGAACAGTGCTCGGGCTAGAGGACAGCTTCGGGCTTCTTTGTTGTTGCAATAATTTGGACTTGAAAATGGTATTTTTTGGATCTTGGGCTTCATATGAAAGTTGTAGACCTATGTCTTACCTTTCCAGCCATATAATGTAGACCTAAATCTGAGATCTATAGCTCCAGATATGACCCAATTACCGAACAGTGTTCTGGTTTGGATTGCACCGACATCTCTTTTCTAATTTTGGTCATCTCTTTGCCCTTGCAATTTAAGTTCTTAAAGTCATCAATCAATCCTTTCATTTATGTGATAGGCCTGCATTTAAAATGAACATTTACCACAAATTAAAGGTATCTTATATTATTAGATATATTATTATAAAACATGCTTTAGTTAAGGAGTTATTGATACTTCAAGTGCAAAATGATGATATAAAACCATGATAAAAATGCACTTTTAAGTATTAATTAGTTATTTATTACTTCGACACTCCTACACTTAGGAGAAGACATCAATCTTTTAGTCGTGTCAAGTTTTTAGCGTCGTTGCTAGGGAGGTAAGTTCTTATACAAATTATAGTATTTATTTTATTTTCTCTTTTCACTTTTCTAGTATATAACTTTGTTTCTTTTCTCTTGTTTCTTCTTTTGTTTTCTTCTTCCTTTTTATTCTATGCCTACACGTGCATAAGAGTGTGGTCACATACATCAAATGGTAGACTTTGTAGGGTATCCTCATCATTTTCAGAAAATATGGCCGAAGCAGATAATCAATCACTTCATAATGAGAATAATGAGAATAACCGTGCTAGAACACTCAGAGACCAGATGAATCCCACAAGAACAAGTGCACCATCATGCATAGTTTTTCCTCCCGATGCATCTCATTTTAATTTTAAACCAGGTATTATTCAACTTTTACTTTCTTTTCATGGCTTAGAATTGGAAAATTCATACTTGCATTTAAGGGAATTTGAGGAGGTTTGTAACACATATAATGATTCAAATTGTAGCATGAACACCATCAGATTAAGGCTTTTTCATTTTTTTATTAAAAGATAAAGCTAAAACATGACTACAAAATTTAAGATTAGGATCCATTCGTGCTTGGGATGAAATGTAACAATAGTTTTTAAAGAAGTTTTTTCCATCTCACAGAACAAACTCTTTCAAAAGACAAATCACCACTTTCACTAAAAAACCAGGAGAAACATTTTACCAATGTTGGGATAGGTATCGAGACTTGCTTACTACTTGCCCTCATCATGGTTTTGAAACATGGAGATTGGTTTCACATTTTTATGAAGGGTTAACATCTAGAGATAGGCAAATGGTTGAATTGATATGCAATGGAACTTTTGAAGATAAAGACCCTGATGAAGCAATGGAATACTTAGACTTGTTAGCTGAAAATGCTCAAAATTCTCCTTCTTTTCCTTTATTATTATTATTATTATTATTATTATTATTACTACTATTATTATTATTGTAGTTGTTGTTATTGTTGTCGTTGTTGTTGTACTATTATTATTATTGTAGTTATTGTTATTGTTGTCGTTGTTGTTGTTATTATTATTATTGTTGTTGTATTATTATTATCTATAATTTATATAATTAACCTCCATGTGGTTCGACCCCGGTCTTGCTGGGCTATTTATTATTTCGACACTTCTGCACTTAGGAGAAGACATCAATCTTTTAGTCATTTTAGTTAACTAAGTAAATGAAAGGAAATGAAAGACATAAACTTGATATTAATGAAAGCAAAGCATAAACATTACAAAAAATACAAAGAGAGAAAGCAAGAGCATGATCTTGATCTGGAAACCAAGATACCTAAATGCATG
>NW_011500020.1:77442-147078 GCF_000495115.2 Populus euphratica
CTTGATCTGGAAACCAAGATGTCTAAATGCATGGCAAA
Source organism: Populus euphratica (assembly GCF_000495115.2). Classification (NCBI taxonomy): domain Eukaryota; kingdom Viridiplantae; phylum Streptophyta; class Magnoliopsida; order Malpighiales; family Salicaceae; genus Populus; species Populus euphratica. Next base: position 77,481 of record NW_011500020.1, read on the forward strand.
TGCCTCCTTTTATAGGCCAAAATTAGAAACTATTGATTTGATGACTAATTATGAGTGGGTGACCAACTCTTGACTTGGTAACAATCCTTATCTTCCCTTGTCTGCCCTAAATTTTATTGATAACATCAAAATTAGAGCCACTTCAAAACATGAAAGTTGTAGGAAATTGTCTTAGATTTCTTGTGTAACAAACTCAAGTCATTTGGACTTCTAGAACTTCAAATATGGGTCAAACACTGAACAGTGCTTGAGCTAGAAGGCAGATTCAGACTTGTTTATTGTTGCTACAATTTGGATTTGAAAATGATCTTTTTAAGTCTTGGGCTCCATATGAAAGTTGTAGGCCTATGTCTTACCTTTTCATCCATATAAAGTAGATCTAAATTTAAGATCTACAGCTCCAAATATGACCCAATTAACGAACAATATTTCGATTTGGACTAAACTAACATCTTTTTTCTAAGTTTGGCCATCTCTTTGTCCTTTCAATTTCAGTTCTTAAATTCATCAATCAATCCTTTCATTTATGTGATAGGCCTGTATTTAAAATGAACATTTACCATAAATTAAAGATATCTTATATTATTAGATATATTATTATAAAAGATGATTTAGTTAAGGAGTTATTGATACTTCAAGTGCAAAAATGATAATATAAAACCTTGATAAAAATATATTTTTAAATATTAATTAGATTGCATTCAAGCTCACGAAGGACAAGTAAACAAACTTAATCTATGTTTTGTCTTTCTTTCTTATGGGATTTAATTTCCCCGTAGCGGAAACTTAGAGAGAATATTAAGAAACGGAATTCTTTAAAAATAAGTAATGACCTTTTTTAACGTGGCTGACTTGAATGGATAGTTTCACTACATGGCCGTAGCGGACAACGGACAGATTCATGCCATTGCCTGATGACCGATTGCCGCCAGGAGACCAGCCCTTGGCCTATCCCGAGGCCGTTCAGCTTGCCAATCCTGTCGAGCCAAACTTCAAAGGAGAGGTATATACATGCTTAGACTTCAAAGGAGAGGAATATACATGCTTCTTTCTCTCACGTTTTAATTCTTATAAGATTTTGAATTTTTCCATCATAAAATGTATGGTTGGATGATAAGTATCAATACTCAAATGAAATTAAAGACAACAAGGCACATGAGTGGATATGCATGGACCCGCTAGTAGGGTTTTGGCAAATTACACCGAGCGATGAGTTTCGATCCAGCGGACCTGTTAAACAGAACTTGACCCAACCACTCTTGCAGTAAGCAATGCAACTTAATTATGGTAATTAGGCTCTTCATTTCTAACAGCATTTTATTATGGGATCAAAATGTTATAATCAGATGTTTCTCAGTGCTCATTAATCGAGAGATGGTTTGGTGCCGAATATCGGAGCTGGTGAGGCATGGAAGAAAGTATCTTAACCCGTGTTTATGTATTTTAACTCTGTGGTGGATGGAGATGACCCTCTTTCAATTTGGGAGGACGCTAAATTGCGGGTTATTTTCATTATGTCTAAAATGAGATTAACTCTTCAATTATACCAATAGTTCAAGCAAATGCATTTTAGGAAGCTACAGCTAATAAAGGTTTATAAGTGTGATAATTAGAAGTTGATTGAAGCCCAAATTAAAGCTGGCCATATAATTTTCCAGCTTCAGAGGATTACCAAAATCCGGATCAACGACGGATTGTTAGTGCGAGACAGGCAGGGAAGCAGAGATGATCAATCAGATTTACTTTATATTAATGGTTGTCTTGTTCAATGTCTAGGCTTGTAAGCAATGATTGTATACCAGCAAATGGAGCTTATGCTGGAGTAGCCTTGCCAGGAGATGTCGGACCGTGGCAAAGAGAACGCAAGGTGCAGCTTTGATTTTTGTTTATCTTGTCTTTTCTTAACCATTTCCGCAACATAACAAAGAAGCGCTAAGAATATACACCAAAAGGATAGATAAAAGAGACTTAATGCTGTGTTGAAGCCATTTTAGGGTAAGTTTTTCTCTAGAAGACCCTTGAAGATAACAATGTCGCCTGTTATTTGCTATCAGGATTACCAATTCTGAACTATATAGCGGATGAAGACGGCTACTTTTCCATTACTATTACCTCAGGCATGACTCCCTAGATTTGGCTCTATTAAAATTTCTTTGGAAGCACCTCTACCACTATAAACCATAACTTCAACCCCTGGAACACAGGTTGTGACATTAAGATGGGTGGTGATCTCGTGTATGAACCTCCGAGAGATGGGCCCACATTGCGGGAAAGAGGCATCCCTGATCGTTCGGCAAATCGTATGCCAAAACATCTTACAGATTTATATCAAGTCTTTTTGAAAAAAAATATAGTTGAGACTAATTTTATTAATAAAGATGATTTTAAAGGTCACAACGCCTATCTTGATGTTAATGATTTATTTAAAAACCAAGATAAAACAGATAACATGTTTAGTGGTGAAATCCTTGAAGATGATTAATATTTTTTATTAGTATTAGAATATTTATCTTATTGTATTTTCAATAAATAATGTTAATTTTATTTTAGTTAAATAATAAACTTTAATTATATTCGGAATAAAGGTATGACTTTTCATGATAGAAATTTATATTTAGCAGACAATATAGAGCACACACAATTATCAAGGAAAAGAAATACTTTGAATATTTGATATTAATCAAAACTAATATTACTATAATTTCATGTCCAACACACATGATTCAAGACCCTAAAAGAGCTAATATTTTATTACCAAATAATACAATACTGGGCATTAAAGATGCATTATATTCACTCGAGTGTAGAAAAAATTTACTCATATATATGTGTGTGTGTGTGTATGGGTGGGTGGGTGGGTGTACGCGCTCTAATGGTTATCATATTGAAAAATAGATGAAGATAAAAAAAAAAATATTTATCTTATTTCATGTATTTCAGATCAGAAGCTTGTACTTGAAAAATTACATGATTTCTCTTCTGGAATTTATCATATAGTCATGAAATCTATTACAACAAATGTTATGATGCACTAGAAGTGTTCCCACCAAAAAATATTTATGCCTTAGCATAATCAACTTGGATTTCCAAGATCAATAATGATGATATCAATTATTAAAAAAATCACATGGGCATCTTTTATAAAACCTGAAGATTTTTTTACCAAGTGAAAACACTTGCGCTTCATATTCTTAAGGTAAATTAATTACTAAACCAGCTCTATCAAAATGTTGTTAAAGAATCACCATCTTTTCTCAAAAGAATTTAAGGAGAATATGTGGACCTATTCATCCACCATGTAGGACTTTTATATATTTTATGGTATTGATTGATGTATCAAGTAAATGGATATATTTATTTACTTTCTAGTTAAAATGTTGCATTTGCTAGATTAATAGCACAGATTATTAGACTAAGAGCGTAATTTCTTGATTATTTAATCAAGAAAATTCGATTGGATATTGTTGGCGAGTTTACTTTTCATGCATTTGATAATGTTTGCATTTCTATTAAATTGAAGTTGAACATCTTGTTGCTCATGTGCATACTCAAAATGATCCAGCAAAATTATTTATAAAGTTCATTCAATTAATTGTTAGATCATTAGTTATTAAATCAAAATTATGTATATCTATTTGGGGACATGTTATGTTACATGTTGCATCATTAGTTAAAATTAAACTAAGAGTTTATCATAAAAATTCTCCTTTACAACTTGTTTTTGGTATACCATTAAATATATTTTATTTATGAACTTTTAGTTGTGTGATATATATGTTTATAGCACCCTTATAATGGACTAAAACGGAACCACGATGTAAAATAAGAATTTATATTAGTTTTGATTCTCCATCTATTATTAGATTTCTTGAACCTTAGACTAATGATGTTTTTAAAGAACATTTTGAAGACTGTTATTTTGATGAAAACATTTTCCCATCATTAGGAAAAGAAAAATTAGTGTTTGAAACATTATTATAAATTGCTTATAATAACCCAAACTTATCTCATTTTGATCAAATGATAAATTTACGTGAACTTGAAGTTCAAAAACTAATTTATTTACAAAATATTGCAAATCAATTACCAGATGTTTTCACCAACAGTAAAAAGGTGGTTAAATCCCACATTCTAGATACAAATGCTCCATCTAGAATTGAAATCCCTGAAGGAAAAAAAAAATGCAACACAATAGTAGATGAATTTATACCACACTTAAAGCGAGGAAGATCTATTGGTACTAAGGATAAAAATTCTAGAAAACAAAAATTACAATAAATAGATGATGGTACTCCTATAGATTCCTCATCTATAAAACAAGTAATAAATACTGTGTTAACATCATATTTTAATATTGATCTTTCTAAGAAGGGACCTCCTAAAGAGATCCAGGTACCTAGAAATAATGAGATCTCCATGAACCATGTTCACACAAAAAAGATTTTAGATCAAAATAAAATTATCATAAAATATGTATTTGCATTTAAAGTTGCTTTTTCCATCACAAAAAATAATGATGAAATTGAATTACAAATTATAAAATAATATCGACATAGAAATGATTGGCTAATGTGGAAAGAAGCAATCCAAAAATAATTAAACTCACTTGCAAAACATGAAGTATTTAGATATGTAGTTCACACATCTAAATATGTTATCCCTGTTGGATATAAGTGGGTTTTTGTTAGAATACAAAATGAGAACAATAAAATTGTTTGATATAAGGCACAACTTGTTACACAAGATTTCTCACAAGAATTTGACATTAATTATAATGAAACTTATTTTTCATTTAGAAATGCGATCATTTTTAGATTTTTAATTGGTTTAGCAATCTTAGAAACTCTAAATATGTGTTTAATGGATGTAGTTACAATAAATATATATTGATCATTAGATAAAGATATCCATATAAAAATACTTGAAGCCTTTTATGAAAAACCTAGAAGTTTTTATTCTATTAAACTATAAAAATCTTTATATGGGTTGAAGAAATATGGTCAAATATGGTATAATCGTCCTAATAAATAACTCTTAGAAAAAAGGTTTTAGAATAATAAGATTTTCCATGTATTTTTATTAAGAAAACTGATTAGTACTTAAAAGTGCATTCTCATTAAGGATTTATGTCATCATATTACACCTAAAGTATCATTAAATTCCCTAACAAAAGCATGTTTTATATTAGCAAGTCTAAAAATATAATATACCTTTAATTCATGGTAAATGTTCATCCTAAATGCCGGTCTATCACATAAATAAAAGGATTGATTGATGAGTTTAAGGATTCAAATTGAAAGGATAAAAAGAAGGCCAAACTTAGCAAAGTGTTGCTGGTGCATTCCAAACTCGAATACTGTTCAGTAATTTGATCATATCTGGAGCTGTAGATATCATATTTAGGTCCATTTTATATCGATGGAAAGGTAAGACATAGACCTACAACTTTCATATGAAGTCAAAGACTCAATTCTGCCGTTTTCAAGCCCAAATCTTAGCAACAACGAAGACGTCGGAAGCTGTCCTGCAGCTCAAGCACTATTCGGTTTTTGGCTCATATCTTGAGTTCTAGAAGTCCAAATGAGCTCTGGTTTTTTTTTTTGGAAAGCTGAGACAATTGCCCACAGCTTCCACAATTCAGTTGGCTATAATTCTGATGTGAGCAATGACGTTTTGGCCAGCCAACAATATCAAAAATCAGCCCACAATATCAAAAAAACAGCAGCCATTAATGTCAAAAACCAGCCACCAAATCAATGGATGCCCACCAATTCTTCAATCAATCAATAGTTCTGAAACTTAGCCTATAAAAGGAGGCATTGTCCATGTATTTAGTCATATTAATTTTCAGATCAAAGTTATCTTCTTGCTTTCTCTCTACATCTTTGTAATGTTCAAGTTTTCTTTTATGCTATAGTAATCTCTTGTTTATGCTCTTTCATTTCCTTTCCTATACTTAGTTAGCTTATATTATGTTTATGTTCTTATATTGTTTATTTGTGTTTTTCTCCTTCTTAATGTTTAGCTAAGTTAATTATGTCAAGGTGAAAAGGTTTCTCTAATGGTGTTAGAATAGGTATAATATAAACTCAACATGAGCTTTAAATGTTTATATCCAAGAAAGATTGTTATTAACATGTTTTATCTTTTTATCTTACTAATTCTTAATACCTTGCTTATTAAATGTTTAATTTAGATTTGTGTTGTATAATATTTGGTACATCAAATGCTTGATCTTTCATAGTTTTCGGCCGAAATCGTTATTATGATAGAAACTTGATTTGTTGTTAACATAAACTAGCAACATGAATGCTTGATGATATTTATAAGTATGGTATTACTTATATAAGATAATTAATATGATCATGTTAGTAATTTATAATGAGCTAATAACGAGAAATCATCCGATTAGAACCTCCTTTGTGTGTGGTTTCTAGTTGAGTAATAAAAAGAGTTTATATTATATTTATTTGAAATACCATTAGTAAATCCTATAACCTTGACATATGTTTTGTTATTGTTTAATCCTTACATCAATATCACATCCCAAAACTTTCTTCAACTCCTTTTCTGTTATTATTCTCTTTAAATCTTTTTCTTTATTTGTAATTTATATAATTCACCTCCCTGTGGTTCGACCCCGGTCTTGCCGGGTTATTTTACTTTGACACTCCTGCACTTGGGATAAGACATCAACTCTTTGATCGTGTCAAGTTTTTGGCGCCGTTGCTGGGGAGGTAAGTTATTGTATAAATTAAATATTTTATTTTATTTTATTTTCACTTTTATTTATTTTTCTAATTGTTGTTTCTTTTTCTTTTTCTTTTTTCTTTTTTTTCTTTTGTATTTGCATGAGAGTTTGGACACATACATTAAGTGGTAGACTTTCTAGAAAATCATCATTTTCTTCAGAAAACATGGCCGAAGAAGATAATCAATCAATTCATAATGAGAATAATGAGAATAATCGTGTTAGAACACTTAGAGATCATATGAATCCAACAAGAACAAGTGCACCATCATGTATTGTTTTTCCTCCTGATGCATCTCATTTTAATTTTAAGCCAGGTATTATTCAACTTTTACCCACTTTTCATGGCTTAGAATTAGAAAATCCATACTTGCACTTAAGAGAATTTGAAGAAGTTTGTAACACTTATAATGACTTAAATTGTAGCAGGAACACCATCAGATTAAAGCTTTTTCCTTTTTTGTTAAAAGATAAAGCTAAAACATGGCTACAAAATATTAGGTCAGGATCCATTCATGCTTGAGATGAAATGCAACAACAGTTTTTAAAGAAATTTTTCCCTTCTCATAGAACAAACTCTTTCAAAAGACAAATCACCACTTTTACTCAAAAACCAGGAGAAACATTTTACAAATGTTGGGATAGATATAAAGACTTGTTTAATACCTGTCCTCATCATGATTTTGAAACATGGAGATTGGTTTTATAATTTTATGAAGGGTTAACACCTAAAGATAGGCAAATGGTGGAATTGATGTGCAATGGAACTTTTGAAAATAAAGACCCTGATGAAGCAATGGAGTACTTAGACTTGTTAGCTGAAAATGCTCAAAATTAGGACACCACAGGTACTTGTGAGGCACCAGGTAAAACTCAACCTCATACATCTAATGGAGGCATGTATAGCCTTAGGGAAGATCATGACCTTCAAGCCAAATTTGCATCTTTAGCTAGAAAAGTTGAGGTACTAGAATTAAAAAAGAGTGGTCAATTAAAATCTGTTCAAGAAATTGTGTGTCAAATTTGTGAAACCAATGAACACTCAACCAATAATTGTCCCACGTTGCCTTCTTTTAAGGAATGTCTCCATGAATAAGCCAATGCTTTAAATAATTTCCAAAGACCAAGTCATAACCCGTACTCACAAACGTACAACCCTGGTTGGAGAAATCACCCAAATTTCAGTTGGAAGAGTGGTAACAATAATGCACAAACTTCACAGCCACCATTTCAAACATAACATAATTTTCAAAATTCTCATGGATATGCACCTCCTTATATTCCCCCTCCTAGAAGAAATCTTGAGGAAACATTACATGCATTCATTGAAAAGCAAGAGACAATCAACACTCAAAATGCTCAAACCATGGCTGATTTGAAAGATACTCTTGCAAAGTTCACATCTGCTCTCAGTTTTCAGGAGAAAGGTAAGTTTTCATCTCAACCCCAGCAAAATCCCAAAGGGCAATACAATTCAAGTACAAGCAATTCCGGAAGCCAACATCTAGATTAAGTCAAATCAGTCACTACTCTCCGCAGTGGTAAGGTTATTAAAAAACCCATTCTTGAACCTTGTGAGAAAGAAGGTGAGTTAGTCTCCAAGGGTAAGGAAATGACTGAACCTGATCATTGCAAAGAAGAGACTGATTCTCCGCCAACACTTCCATTTCCTCATGTCATGACCAAACAAAGGAAAGTCAATCACAATTCTGAAATCTTTGAAACTTTCAAACATGTAAGGATTAATATACCTTTGCTAGATGCTATTAAATAGGTACCATCTTATGCTAAATTTTTGAAAGATCTATGCACTGTAAAGAGAAAATTGAATGTGAAAAAGAAAGCCTTCTTAGCCGAACAAGTAAGTGCCATTCTTCAGAACAATAATGCTTTGAAATATAAAGACCCTGGTTGTCCTACAATTTCTTGCTTTATTGGAGAACATAAAATTGACAGAGCTGTACTTGATCTTGGAGCTAGTGTGAATTTACTTCCATATTCAGTTTTTCAAAGTCTCAATCTAGGTGAGTTAAAACCTAATTCTGTTACTCTTTTACTTGCTGATAGATCTATAAAAATGCCTAGAGGAATAGTTGAAGATGTGTTAGTACAAGTTGATAAATTCATCTTTCCTGTGGATTTTATTGTCTTGGATACACAACCTGTTGAATGATGCAATTCAATTCCTGTTATTTTAGGACGTCCATTTCTTGCAACTTCTAATGCATTGATTAATTGTAGGAATGGAGTCATGAAGTTATCTTTTGGAAACATGACATTAAAAATGAATGTTTTTAATATTTGCAAGCAACCTAGAGATGATAATGATTTACAGGAAGTAGATTTTATTGAAAAAATAATTTACGATCAATTTGAAAATTCTTCCAATGAAACTGAGTTTAATGAATCTGAAGATTTGCAAATGATTTGTTTTCAGGAAGAATCAAAGGCAAATATTTGGAGACCAAAAATTAAGGAATTGCCACCACGATCAATTGGGTCCATACCTTCAACTATTCAACCACCAAAACCCGATTTGAAGCCATTACCATGTAATCTCAAATACTCATTTTTGGGAGAAAATGAAACTTTTCCGGTAATAATTTCTTCCAAACTTAATGTTCATCAAAAAAGGTAAGTTATTACAAACTCTGAAAATGCACAAAAATGCATTAGGATGGACCATAGCTGACATAAAAGGAATTAGTTCTTTGATTTGCACACACAAGATTTATTTGGAGGAAAATGCTAAACCCTCTAGAGAAATGCAACGAAGGCTTAATCCTAATATGAAAGAAGTAGCGAGGAATGAAGTCATTAAACTTCTAGATAATGGAATCATTTATCCTATTTCTGATAGCAAATGGGTAAGTCCTACCCAAGTTGTACCTAAAAAGTCTGGAGTTACTGTGATAACAAATGAGAAAAATGAGTTAATTCCAACGAGGACTATTACTGGTTGGCACATGTGCATTGACTATAGGAAACTCAATTCAATGACTAGAAAAGATCACTTTCCTTTACCTTTCATGGATCAAATTCTAGAAAGAGTTGCAGGTCATGAATTTTATTGTTTTCTAGATGGTTATTCAGGTTACAACCAAATTGAAATTGCATTTGAAGATCAAGAGAAAACTACTTTCACATGTCCATTTGGTACATTTGCATACCGAAGGATGCCTTTTGGATTATGTAATGCACCAGCCACGTTTCAAAGATGCATGCTTAGCATATTCAGTGATATGGTTGAACGTTTTCTTGAGATTTTTATGGATGATTTTTCTGTTTTTGGTGATTCATTTGATAATTGTTTAACTAATTTGGAAAAGGTTTTGAACAGGTATGAAGAGAAGAATCTTGTGTTGAATTGGGAAAAATGTCATTTTATGGTAACAAACAGCATTGTACTTGGTCACATTGTTTCATCAATAGGAATTGAGGTTGATAAATCTAAAATTGAGTTAATTGCCAACTTGCCAACACTAATATCTGTTAAAAATGTTAGATCATTTTTAGGACATGCTGGTTTTTATAGAAGGTTTATCAAAGATTTTAGTATAATATCTAAGCCATTGTGTAACCTTCTAACAAAGGATAATGTTTTTGAATGGACTGAATATTGTGAAGAAGCCTTTGTTAAACTTAAAAACCTGCTTACATCTACTCCTGTTATTCAACCTCCTGATTGGTCATTACCTTTTGAAATAATGTGTAATGCTAGTGATTATGCCGTGGGTGCTGTTTTAGGATAAAAAAAAGATAAGAAACCCTATGTGATTTACTATGCAAGTAAAACTTTAAATAGTGCTCAAATAAATTACACAACCACTGAAAAAGAATTACTTGCTGTAGTATTTGCATGTGAAAAATTCAGATCTTATCTTGTTGGCTCACCTGTTATTGTTTTTAGCGATCATACAGCGTTGAAATATCTTCTTTTTAAGAAGGATTCTAAAGCTAGATTGGTACGGTGGATTTTGTTACTTCAAGAATTCGATATCACAATCAAGGATAAGAAAGGCACCGAAAATGTTGTCGCAGATCATTTGTCAAGATTGGCAACTGATTTGAAATCTGACATCACACCAATCGATGACTACTTTCCTGATGAATCTTTACTTTCTGTCACTACAATGCCTTGGTTTGCTAATATTGTTAATTTTCTTGTTTCAGGACATTTGCCATCGCATTGGGGCACCCAAGACAAAAGAAAGTTCTTGAACGAAGTTAAGAACTTTTATTGGGATGACCCTTATCTATTCAAATATTGTTCTGATCAAATATTTCGAAGATGCATTCCCAACAATGAGGTAAGTAATGTCATTAAATTTTGTCATTCTGAGGCATATGGGGGTCACTTTTCGTCAAAAAAGACAGCTGCAAAAATCTTACAATGTGGATTTTATTGGCTCACCATGTTCAAGGACACGCATGCATTCTGCAAGACTTGTGAAAATTGTCAAAAGTTAGGATCTCTTTCAAAACGTCACATGATGTTCTTATTTTGTTTATCTATTTTTCTTTCTTTCAAAAGTTAGGATCTCTTTCAAAACGTCACTTTTATGTTCTTATTTTGTTTATCTATTTTTCTTTCTTTCATTATGTCTAGTTAAGTTAATTATATCAAGGTGAAAAGGTTACACTAATGGTGTAAGAATAAGTATAATATAAACTTAATATGGACTTTAATGTTTGATACTAACATGTTTTGTATTTGTTATCTTATTCACTCTTTAATACTTTGCTTGTTAAATGACTAATCTTGATTTATGTTGTATAACACTTGGTACAACAAATGCTTGGCACTTTCATAGCTCATACTGTATGATATAACCGACACCTGAGCTATAAAAGGAACTTGATTTGTTGTTAACATAAGTTATAATCATGAATGCTTGACGAGATTTACAAGTATTAGCATTAATCGAATAAGATGACTAATGTAATCATGTTAACAATCTATAATATGATTGGAACCTCCTTTGTTTGTGGTTTCCAATTGAATAATAAGAGTTTATACTATACTTGTTTGACATACCATTAGTGGAACCTCTAACCTTGACATTTGTTATTATTATTGTTTAATCCTTACATTAATTTTCCATCTCCAAGTTCTCATCATCTTCTTCTTCTTCTCTTTCTTTATTACTACTACTACTACTACTACTACTACTACTACTATTATTATTATTATTATTATTGTTATTATTATTGTTATTGTTGTTGTTGTTGTTGTTGTTGTTGTTGTTGTTGTTGTTGTTGTTATTGTTATTGTTGTTGTATTATTGTTATTTATAATTTGTACAATTAACCTCCCTGTGGTTCGACCCCGGTCTTGCTGGGTTATTTATTACTTCGACACTCCTGCACTTGGGAGAAGACATCAATCTTTTCGTCATGTCAACATCCCATTTAAAAATTCAAAAATGTATTTATATTATTGTTAAATACTTTTGTTATAGGGAAAACTATCAAATATATCTTTTTATAGTACATGATTTTTTAATAAATTGTAAGCTTTATTTTGTTCATATTTCCATTATCAACTATTTTTATTAAGAATTAATTATTAATAGCACAATATGTGATTGTTTCAATATAAAATTATATAAAAAAATGCCTTTAAGTCAATTATACTCTTTTTAAGTAAAAAATAAAATAATTCATGTTAAGTTGTGTTACATATGATAGTTTCAATATGTAACCTAGATTACTTAGGTACAAATTTCTAGACTAATATTTTTTTTATATTTTGTAATGATTTGTTGAGATATTTTTACCAATTCATATTTTAGTGAAATTAATTTAACTAAGGGATATATTAGAGAATCAGAATAAATTAAATGTTACATTTTTATTTATTAAAAGGTATGATAAATAAATGGTGTAAAATATAAAAGCATGTCTATAGGTTTCCTTCTTTTGTTATGAATAAATATATCCCTAAATGGCAGGTTTGGTGTTCAACTATGTTTGTTTCCTTTCTTGAATTTCTAGGTTTAAATATTGGAACCATAATAAAATAGATTTTTATTTTATTAATAATATTTTTCTAAATACACAATGGTAGTATAGAGAGTTCACCCTTGAAACTTCATTAGAAAAGGACTTAAACTTAGATGACATCCAAATTGGTTCAAAAATACCTTTGATAAAATTGTAAAAATCAATTAAGTTAAATAAATTTTTTTAAAAAAAGAAACTGCTGGTCTTTTTTTTTTCTATCACTAGAGTGTCCTCAAATATCCTATTAATATTTAACTACTTAAGATAGGGTTAGTAAAACAAATAACTGAAATTTTTAATGCAGTTTATTACCAACCTAGATAACTTCGATATCGAACATTGCTTTATTACATGGAAAATTGTGCTTATCCCATGTTGTTTTCAAGTTCAAAATGTGATTATTTTAGATTGTTTAACCATACATGCATTGGAGTTTTTTTTTATAAGAAATTATGACTATTTAAATTTTGTTGTGCATATTATCAATTCAAGCTTTTTGCATGTCTGCTTGCTTTCTTAATAAGTAAAAAATATTTGTTTTCTATAATGAGTCTATTTTTCTATTAAATTCATATATTTTTTCCCAAATAATATTATTTTGGTTATTTCCTAGATTTGGATAGTTATTCTAAGTGTATATTAAATATTCAACCATGTATTGTGTATCTTATGTTGAAAATAAATTGAAAATATTTCAATTTTGACAAGATAACATCCTTAAATGATCCTAATAATAATGAACTACTAGAGTTTAGGCTAATAAAGCAAACTAGTAAAGTTCATAATGGTATTTATTATTAGCTTGAGGTCAATTTTGATGTTTATTATATGTGATTTTCAAGTTTAAAATATAATCTTTTTAAATTTTTCATCTATGCCACAAACCTAAACTATAAATCGTTAGCACATAAGTGGAATATCAAAAAGCATATAATAAGCATGTTCGATCAAGACACTTAAAAAAAAATAATCTAGTATGGAAGGACATACTTCTAATTAGTCATCTAAAATATGAAAAATGATCTTCTATCTAGAAGAGTCAATGTATTATTGTTAAAGTTCTAAAAGAGATACATATCATCAAGCTAAATACGATATGAAACTATATTACTGATCGATCAATGATCAATATTTGAGAAAATACTGTCCCTACAAGAATAATAAGCTAGAAAATAAGGGTCTTGAGAAAAATAAGAAATTATAGGATCACTCTAGGATTATATTAATTGGATCTCAAATATAATTACTTTAGCTTGAGTTTATAAGGTAGATTATATTTTCATTTATCCTTACAACGTGATTTCAAAATGTTAAATAATTAGTTAATATATGTATAAAAATAACATTATTATTGAAAATAAGAGAAAGAACAAATATATATATATATATATAAACAACATCAACACATGATCATTGTTTTATTAAGAAATAGCTAATGACCCTAGCTTTACAAGATTAATAAACCCCAACAAAGTCTTTTAAAGCCTTTCTTCTAGATTGTCTTTACTACTCGAAGAAAATAAAGATCACATTAGATAATTTTTAGATATTTATTTATAGACACATACACACACATGATCTATGACTTTAGTATCTTTAAAGGCTAAATTAGCCATAGCCTTAATAAGCTCATTTTCTATCTGAACTGGTTCTTTCCTTATATGAAATATCTTGGCTTTTTAGGAGTAGATTTATAAAGAAACATCTTTAAAGGATTAATTATCTTATTGAATAAGCTAAATATTTAATTTCCAATGATTTTCTCTAAGTTTTAAAAGATTATTGGATAGCTATGTAATCTTGAATACTTTTATTAATCATCTTTAGTATTGATAAGAGGATCAATATCTTTCTACAACCATGTCAAGACTTCTCTTGCACAATTATTTATTGAATTTGAACTCCAAAGAAAGGGGTTATCCCTAAATGAGCCATTTTAGACAATCATTATAGATTTTATTACCTAACACACTATCATTTTAAGACAATAATGGTCAATACCTAAAACACTTAGAATTTATTTCAAGAGATGAAGTGTCCAATGATAAAGGAGAAGAGATCTGAAAGAGAAGGACATCTAAAGTCTTATGATATAAAAAAAGAAAGTGTTTGCTAACCTTAAAACCATATAGATTAAAAAGTTGTTTGAAGTAACAATATATGTTTACATATTATTTTGGAGGGGCCATAATATAAAATTGATTTAGCATCATGATGTCTTCCTTTTTAGTGGAAGATGTAGGAGAAATAATGCTAAATTATAAAGAAATGGGTGCTCTTAATCATTTGCTTGACTTCTTCGACCACTCTAGTGGTGGTTCCAAGCACAAGAAACAAAAGAATTTGCAAGTAATATTGCCACAACTCTTTACTCTTACTCTTACTCTTCTTTTTTTTATATACACAAGCTAAATAAAGAAACTTTTTTTCGATAGAAGAAGCAGCCGACATGAGCTCTTGAAACATAGTTGGTTTCATAGTTAGAACACACAAGAAATTGGCTCGTTGTCTTGTCTATTGTATATCTGGTTCTTTCCTTGGACTTAGATTTGGATTTGAGTTGATTTTTAAGTTGAAGTGTGTTTTTGACATAGGGCAAAAATATTTAAAATTTTTATTCATGACAAAAGAACTTTAACTCTTAAAAAACCATTAGAAATATCAGTTATTAACTTGGTGTAATGATGTATAAATGACATAAGCTTATCAGTTGAGTTATTTTCAATACAATCACCTTTTATGTCTACCTCTTGTAAAAAAAACAAGAGAATATAATTACTAATTATATTAACTTATAATGGATATTTGGTGATATTAGGAGTAGCTATGCTAATATCTTTATTGGTTTTTTTTTTTCTCTAATGTCACTTTTTTTTAAACTAAAATAATACCTTTCTAGTAAAGTAACTATCCTACTAATAAAGCTGACTTCTAATAGGGTTATATATATTCAATATAAAAAGAATGTATTTTAAGAGATTTCATTACTAAAAAATTAGAATATCTAGTTTTATTAGCAGGTCTAGTAAAGTAGACAATGAAGAATTTCTCTCACCACCATTAGAACACAATTAATTTTTTTTAAAAATAATTTTAAAAATTTATTCAGTCAAATCTTGATTTTATTTTTCTAATGAAACTCTAGTGACTTTCTAAAGTTTTTTTAGTATAATAAGGTAATGTGTAATAATACACAATTAACTTTTTACAATTTTTTATATTTTTATTTATTTATTGTCTTAGCTTAATATATAAAATAATGATGTTGTGTCATCTAATATTAACTATCTAATATGTTAAAATTTTGTTTGATTTTATAAATAATTTTAAATGGATTTAAATTTTTACAATTAACTTTTCCATCATTAAAAATTTACAAGGGTCATATTAATAAATTAAATTGATGATAAAAAACCAAATAGCATATTGACAAAAAATTAAGTAATGCTTGAAATTATGGTGATGATTGTTTTTTAAATGTATTTTATTTAAAAATATATTAAAATAATATTTTTTAATTTATTTCTAAAACAAACAAAATTGAAATAAAATTTAATTAAAAATATAATAAAAAATTTAAAAAATATATTTTTTAAAAAAACAAACAAACTCTTCAACCACTGTCAATCTCAAATAAAAACACCAATTTCTCCACCTTTATAATTTATTCGCGAAACCGACTACTGTTACGACTCCCTAAACCGGAATGTATAATAAAACCGCCCGGTTTACCTAACTAGAATGAATAAAAGAAAAAAAGCGAAGGAAAAATAAATCCCCCGTTCTCGTTCTCTATCTATAGAAAAGAAAAACCACGCTTCGGCTTTGCCTCCCTGCTAAAATCGCACCACCCAAACCCTTTTTCATTACTTAAACAGAAAAAATAAAAAAATAAAAAAATCTCTCTCGCTCCCTTCAATTTTTACCCGCCCAAAAGGTTTTTATAACGTCTCTAATGTTTTCAATTCTTTAAGCTTTCTCCTTCTCTAGGGTTTCTCCTTGGATCTCTATCTCCTCTCACGCCTCTAATCTCGATCTCTTGCAGGTGCCTGTGCTTGAAACGGCGTCGTGGTCAATGTACTGACTTCCTTGCTGTTTGAACAAATGGATCCATCGGCGGTAGATGATTATAATAAATGTCTTCCGCAATCGGACGGTGAAACTGATTTGTTTAGCGAGAAGAGACAAATGGAGAACGTAGAGAGCGAAGAATTGGCGGCTAAAAGAGCTAAAAAAGGCGTTGGTGAGATACGGAAAGTGGCGGAGATAGTTCTGGTGCTATCTGCAATGGCGGGGATGAGAGGAGGGAAGAATCCGACGGAGGCGGAGGTGAGATTGATGGAGGAAGCGAGGGAAAAATTGGTAGAGATTTGTCAGGATTTGTCGCCTAAGGATTTAGTGGCTAGAGACTCAATTGGGACTGTTATTGAGGACTTAGGGCTTAATTTTAAGCTTAAAGATCAACGGTTAGGGTTTCGAGGATCTAGGCTGTCCATTAAGGAGAAGCTCTCCCTTTCAAAGAGGAAGGTAAGCGATATAAAGAAATTCCTAATTTTTGTGTTGGAAATTTTGGTTTTCCTAGGCTTTTATGTTTGTCTTTATTTATTTATTTTTTGACGCTTGATTTCGTATTAATCTTTCATGCATTCAAGGTTGGCTTGCTTTTGTTTGCGGGTCAACAAGTAATTAGCCAAAGATGTTTTGGACAGTTTTTCTATGGGAATTGCTTTTTTTTTTTTTTTAATTTCAGATGCGAGCCGTTATATGTTTCAGTTGATTTGGATATAGTTGGATACTTGGATTTTCTGTCCTTAAGATGCTACAAATGACTGTAGTAGCGCATGTGAGGTTGATAGCTTTGATTTCATTCAAAAACTCGCGATATCATTGCTGTTCTTAAGATGCAATACACAAATTACTGTAGTAGTGTATGCGAGGTTGATAGCTTTGATTTCGCTTGAAATTAGCATTGGCTTGTGGTAGAATAGTTTGGTTGCTTGGTAGGCGATATGAAGAGGGAAGAAGCTGGGACTTAGTGCCATGTATCCTTTATTTTCTTGCACTCGATAGAATAGAATTTCACATCCTTGTTGGATGGTGCTGGAGAAGTAGAAGTTTTCAAACACTTCTTGTGGTGTGCCTAGTAAGGCAACAAGGTTTTTTAGCATGGAGGATGTAAAGGTTAGATATAGGAGGAGGGTGTAAGTCATTGTTTTCAAGAAGCATTGGTGGGAAGTTGTAGATGTGGTTTAAGTTCTCTCTTTTTTTTTTTTTTCATTATTATTTTTTTCTTATAAATTTTTTAAGCTATCATGTGCATTTCCTTGTGAACAGATGTTTCTTTTGTTAAATCTGTCTTTTTTATTTTTGTTTCTGTTGTTGGGAATAAAGGGGAATTATTTGTACTAACTCTTCATTTCTGCTTGAGATATTTAATTTTCGTTATGGTTTAGGTCTGAATTATATTTAAGTATAAGTTAAATAAAAGTAATCAATGCCAATGACACTATGGATTGAAACAATTACTTGTAAATAAAGCAAACTCAGTTGTACAGAAAAGTGATTTAATGACAGGAAAGAAAGAAGTCTTATAATTTTATTGCAAACAAAGAATTACAATGATAGGAAACAAGTAGCCTCCCACCACTCAAGGGAATCACTCCCATATTGGAATCACACCAAGTTAAAATAGGCTTTCTCTACAACATATCCTTCCAGAAATAATATTCTGCAATAAATAAAGTTACAATTGACAGTTATTAATAGATAACTACTAAGGATAAGAACAATGGCAGTTGTAGTTAACTTCTACTGTCATTTATTGCCAATGTGTATGGTCGAAAGTTTGGCCTGCATAGAGTGCTCCCCTTTACTTGAACTAGTTTAATCTTTGTCAAATTTTATCACCCCCTTCTGCTTGTCTTTGTTTTGAATACTGCCATGCTTGTATTTGTTTTGAATACTGCCTTCTTGATCATAAGAATTTGCATCAGTAATCCAAGGTTGTTCTGTGTCTGTTGGGGGAAGATTCAAATTGACTTCATGCTCTGACTTCTAATACTTCTCCAGATGGAAGAGTCCAAGAAATTTGCTGCTCCTTCAGCTACATATACAACTCAAATAACACAACCGAGCTTTGGTGCAATGCCTGAAAGCCATGGGCCATCACATGCTTTTCGCGTGCTTTCTTCAGATAAACCAAGTAATATATCAGTATCTTCTGGAGTCTTTCCAGCTTCTTTGCCTGGTCATGTTTCAGCAGCAACCCCAGCATCCTCAACACTTCAACCACTCACCACTGAAGTTAAAATATCTACTGTTTCCAGTGGGTTACCTAGCAGTCAATTAGGAAGGGATTTGTCTTCTGTAGCATTTTCTAAAGTTGAAAAAACACAGTTTAAAGTGGAAGGGGGATCAAATGGGGCATCTTATGCTCCTCAAGTACTTGGTAATTCTCCACATCTTTCTCCCTTTGCTCTGACCACTTTTCCCCTCTGCGCATAGTAATGGGAGTTTTTCTTTTTTTTGCCTTCCCCCCCCTTTTGGATTGAAAATGCTTAGGTTGCGACTCTTTTCAGTTTCATTTACATGCAAATTGTGAAAAATAAAATAAAATAAAAATTTAAGAATATCCTTCAAGGGAAGTTATAGAATGCATACTCTCAAGTGTAGGGACCATTATATAGAATGTATACTCTTAGTGATTGGTAATGTCCAAGAGTCTTCTCTGCCAAATTTCAAACTTCATTGGATTTTTCTGAGAAACAAATAATAGAAATTCCTAGTAATAGAAATTAGTTGGACCTAAACAAAAACACTTCAATTCTGATCTTCATGCAATTTATGTAAAGAACATTCTTTTCTAGGAACATTATCTATTTAATTTGAGCATGTGTATTTGGAGGGTTAAAGCAAACTTGTTAGTCTTTCCAACAAAGATAATTACTTGTTTGCCATTCTGCGGAGTTCTGTGTTACAGGCAGCAAGTGATCTATCATTTTTGGATTTTTATCTTCTTAAGCTTTCTTTATACTTCCTGATCTCTTGGAATCATCATCTTCTTTCTGTTACTTGTTTTTGTTGGACGTTTAAATATACATGCTTTGTAAATTATTAACTGCAGCAAATGCTTCTGCAAATCATTCACTGGTTAATGCTCCAAGTTGGTCTATGCAACCCCATTCTGCATCCTCAGGTAAATCTGCACCAGAAAACAATATGCCAAATCATAATTCTGCCAAGGTTGAGGGAGCTGCTGACTTGGGTCGGACTCGTGCAACTCAAGCAGCAAGAGATCAAACATTCAGACCATTCACATCTCAAACTCCACCTGCAAATTTGCCAAGCATACACCCGCCTATGCAAGGCATGGAGTATGTTCAACCTCCATCGTTTATCAACAATCACAATGAAATTGCTAAAATTGTTCAGAAGTTATTACAGCCGAAGCTTCCTGAATATCCCACATGGATTCCGCCTTCAAGAGAATATATGACTACAGCAATGACTTGCCAAATATGCAAACTTACTGTCAATGAGGTGGAAACTGTTGTTCTTTGTGATGCTTGTGAGAGTGGATTTCACATAAAATGTCGAGAAGCAATTAATCAGAAAGGAATTCCTAGAGGTGAATGGCACTGCAGGAATTGCTTGGCATTAAGCAATGGGAAGCCTTTGCCCCCTAAATATGGCCGTGTCATGAGGAGTGCAACACCACCAAAAGGGCCTTCTAATCCAGCTGGAAGTCATTCATCATCAGAGAAGAAAGCTGAAAATGTAGATCTAAAGGTCAATCAACAAAAGACTACAAATGGTGTTCAAAATCATGCTGGATCTGGTTCTGTCAACAATGTTGAATCAGCATCTGAGATCTACACAACAAGTGGAAAGGATGCAGATCAGAGTGCATGTAGTTTCCCCAACACCACTGAAAGATCTACACAAAAATATCAAGTTTCTGAATCACCTGCACAGGAAAAGAGTTCACTTTCTGAATCATCTGAAAAAATCAGCAACAATTTTGAAGATTCCAAACCCTTGCAAATCTCACAAGACATTATCCTAACAGAACAATCAGATTTTCCCAAAGCTCCTTTGACACCTCATCAGGATCATTCAATCATGGAAGAGTCAGCAAGTGTAAGAGGAAATACTGATTGTTCTTCAAGATTTGAGGTCAAGAAAAGTGAGCAAGATGTTTTGCATGCAAATCCTGTAGGAAGTTCTGTACCTAATAATTGGGTTGGAAAACATCCTGGCTTGTCTTCCAGTGGCATTCATAGTGTGGAATGGATTGGTAATGAAATTAAAGTTGCAGATGGAAAAAATTTTTACAAGTCCTGTTGCATTGATGGAGTGTCGTATAAAGTGCAGGATCATGCCCTTTTTCATTCCAGCAATGGCAAATTAACACCCTCTAAACTTCAGGTGATTGAATAATCTAGCATTCGATCATATAATTTATAGCAATTATAATTGCAAAACTACCTAGAGGAATGCGCCAAAACTTGGTTTTATCCGAGTAAACTTTACACAGCCATCTATATAAGAGTTGTTGATTTATTTCTTTATTTTCTCATGTTGATGTGTTTTTGTCACCTTTTATGGTATTATTTTTTTCTTTGTGAAGCCTAATATGGAGAAATTGGCTTTTTATCACAGGCCATGTGGGAGGAAATTGAAACCGGATCAAAGTGGGTTCTTGTTAGTCAGTGCTACTTTCCTGGTGACTTGCCTGCGGCTGTAGGCCACCCATGTGCCCCTGAAAGTAATGAGGTGAACTGTTTCCTCGTATACTTTTGCATTTTGTTTATATTTACACATTAGTTTGGGATGGACTTGCTAGTTTCTCTGTTGTATATATGCATTTGCACTCATGCACACACAGATAATGCTTGAAAGCTGATGCTCACAAATTGAAGTTAACAAACTTTATTGGGAATTAAATTCTATTAGCCCTCTTCTTGAATTGGCTGTATGTGTGTAAGGAATGCATTTCTGTTCTGTTATAGGTCTATGAATCAAATCATGAAAGCAGTGTGATGGCTAGCTTGATTGAAGGCCCATGCGAAGTTCTTCCTCCTAACAAGTTTAAGGAAATGAGTGAAAGACAGAACCAGTTAGCAACCAAGGCAAATAATGGATCAGCACCTGTTTTCATATGCAAGTATGTCTTTTACAACTACTTATGGTTGGTGTAGAGAACTGCATGATATGTCTATTTGGTTCTATGCATATGTGCTTATGCCTGTGCAGTAGTTTTCCTGGTTATCATTATAGTTTCTGTTATATAAATTGTTCCAGAAGCCTGTATGGTAAGAACACTCCTCATGGAAAAAGTTCATTTTAATTATTAATAATTTTATTCTACATGTTTATTTTCACAAGCAATGAAGGAAAGAAATGAGATTGAGGGAATGGTGATAGCAGGCTGGTTGTTCTGTAAGTCTATCCTCATTAGAGTGACACACAACCTAATGCAACAATAACAGTGGCAATCACATTACTAACTCGTTCAATTTTGATTGACGGTGCCCCTTTAGTTGCTTGAATTCCAGGGTGCTTCACATGTTTTGTTTTTAATCATTCAGCTTTAGCAATGAGAGAGTTCTTAAGTCAGACAAATATATTGCAATAATCTTTAGGGACAGCATGATGCTTCACTTTTGCCACTTAATTTTGCTATTGGAATGATAATTGAGATCATAAACTCAGCAAAAGCCAATAGGCTCTTCCCAGAAGATAGAGCGGTGGGTTCTCAATGTCACATTTCTGTATAACTGTTCTGTTACTGCAGTTTTTCCCCCCCTAATCCCAAAGAAGAAAAAAAATGAAAAAGAAAGACTAGACTTTAGAATATGCTTGTTGTATTAGAAATGCCTTGAGTAGATCACTATATTTTATTCTCTTTTGTTAATTTTTTCAGATAGTATGTGTTTTTTTCCTAATATTCTAAGGAGCTTTAATCTGTGCTGCAAAACTGATGAAGAGTAAGAGATGTCTAGCAATCAAGTTCAGTTTCAACGTGTGGTTTCTTTATCAATTCATTTTTAATGACTTTTGTAGCAGATACCTTTATTTTTGTTTGCTCAAACCCATTGAGCAGAAATGTGGTTCAATTGACAACATGCCTTTTTTCTCTCAAATAAGCCTGTAGTCAACTTGGCCAGTTGTCAAAACTCCTAAACCAGCACTTGGACCTCAAATTTTAGGATTGGGCCAAGTGTGTAAGTTTGTCCCGTTCCTATCATGCTTGATAAGAACATCTAAAATTTTATAAGTTTCATTCGGCCTGGTTTCAAATAGGCTTCTTTTGGTTCTTTGACAAGAGAAATTTTCTGTTGCAGGTGGTTTTATGATGAGTTGAAAGGGAATTTTCAACCTGTTTTCCATTGATCAGTCAATACACACATATATTGAGACTCTTAGATGGTACCGGTGCTTCCTTTGATCAGGTAACAGGTAACTAAGTATCCAGTGATAGTTGTTGCTTGTGATGTCATTTAGAATAATGCTAAGTTTTCGACCATACAAAAAGGTAGTTTTCCTTTCATTAGAATGTATTGCATTTATCTCCAAGGCCCCCTTTGAGTAGGAGAAATTTCTTAAAATGGTGATGTTTGTGTGACCAAAGTTCGCTTATCCAATGAATCAATCTGTGTTTGCCAACATTTTTGTTTTAGTGAATATAGATCTCTGCCTTTACAATACCTGGGGGCAGAGCTGAAGTTTTCTTGAATAATTCATTTTTGGATTTCCACTTAACTAAGAAGGAAAGTGACATGGGTTGTGGAAGCAGCTATAAATATTAGGGGCTGTTTACCAAACAAAGCAGTTGTCTTGATAACTTTCTCAGGAAAGCAGAGCATTGTTAATGTGTTAATCAGAAAATGAAAACTTTTTTCTTTTTAGCTTCACTGGTTTTTGTAACCTATCAATTTACTTTCCTAATTTTTCAAAGTTTGAAACATGTGTTTTCTTTTCCACCTAACACTATTATAATTTCAAGTGTACTCATTAACACAGTTTCTAGTTTTAGAATTCTAGCCAAAAAAAAAAAAAAAAAAAAACTCAAATGTTTTTATGGAGAAATGAAATACAGAACTGGACAAAAAAATAGTGAAAAATGAAAATGAAAATTGAATCTCCTTCCCCTTATCCCACTCACTCACTCAAGGCATGCATGGACTTGCAGTTACCTCACAAAATACCACTATGAAATTGTTTTTTTGGGGCGAGATATGGAAAAAAATACATGAATGCAACTTTCTAGTCAAGCTCCCTGTCATCCTATGATTATTTCTCCCCTTTCCATCCCTTCTTTATATACTTATTTCACAAGGATAATTATTCATTTTCCTCTTTTTTGTCAAATACCAGGCAATCTACATCAAAGGGACCCTGCAGGTTGATGAGTGAGTTTAGTACTCAATGTACAATTTGTAGCTCTAGTTCTTTGTATCATTATTTCCATACTAGTTCATCAAAATTTTTAGTCAACCTTTCATGCTTATCAGGTAAATTATAGAATGAACATTCTGCCCTATTCTCTCTAGAATTATATCAGATTTCTACTTCAAATGTTCTGAAAATGCTATGAATGGCACTCCATATGGTAAAGTAGGAACGAACATGTGACACGCCCGCTCGTGTTCTTTCACTCACACACACACTACTAACAAATATAGCAAGTGATATGTGGACCCCATTAGAGTTAAAGATTCATCAAGCATGTAAGCAAATATCACATGAGCTTGTATGAAATTTGAATAAGAGACATGCCTGTTTGTATGGGCATTACTGTGTATATTGAGGGGCAAACCTGAAATTCAAGCATCATGGCAGTCAATTGGATTGTTGTATCATGTTGTAAATAGGACGGAGGATTTGAAGTTTGATATATCTGGAGTGGTGCAATTGCTTTCCTTAGCTGCCAATTAGGATGTGTTGCACACGATGTGGGATGATTGCATCTTGAAATGCTTAGACTTAAATAAAAATGCAATGACCACCTGTGTCGCCAATGCTAGCTTAGCTCCTTGATGCGAACTTTTGCAGGAATGTGTTAGTGTGACAATGCGGGCAATTGGGTTTGGGGGTATTTTTGATATTAGTATATCAAAATAATTAAAAAAATATTAATTTAAAAAAAATTAAAATTTTTAGTAACGCTAATTCGACCATGGACCGTCTTTTCAAATGGATAATTGATAGTGCTGCAATAGTTGCTGTAGGACGGTTAATAAAACTTGTGCATTTTGTGTTATGATATGCATGTCCAAGAGAATGGAAGTATGTGTCAAATCAATTGCAATAATCTTGCTCGATGAAAGTGTCCGGTCTGTGCTGCTGGATACGCTTGTGGACAAGAGCATTTATAAAGGTTGGGAACAGAAATTGAATGATCACGGCATATATGATCAAACAATTTGCTATTCACAGGATATGTTATTCATCATACGAATAAGGCTAGGCAAGATGGCCTTCCCATTTGATCGTCTTAAATCTTAGTCAGATTTTTTTTTTAAATCTATATATATATATATATATATATAATTATGATTATATTCAAATGAAATTATGATTTTTTTTTAAAAAAATCATTTTTCATATTTTTATATCTTAGCATGATGATCATTAGCATAGCAAGTTGTTTTAAATCATTTCTAAGATAGTAGTGACTAATAGTAATATAATTATATGCTAACAAATATTTTTTCTTATAATTTTCTAAATATTCATGTGAAAAATACAAAAAAATATGCATGTGGTACATATAAAATTGGTTGTAAAGTTCTTTACTAAAAAAAAGGAAATTCTTAAATGCATTTTTAGGATTTTACTATTTATACAAAGTTATAAAACATAACCTCTTCATCTAACAATAGTCATTTTCATCATAACTTTTCCAAGTCCAACACCAGGAAATAGCCCAAATAACCATCTGCATAACCTATTTTCATCATTACATTAGTTAATTAACAAAAAATATATTTTTATTGAATTTACAATCTCCCCTCCACAAAGCATTGTTCACTAAATTAATGCTTTTTATATTTTTTTATTTTTATTTTTTAATATTAGATTTATTAGGAATTAAGATTTAAAATTTATTTTAATTTGTTTTCTATAAAGTTTTTTTAATATAATAACTTGAGTTATAAGTTTGGCTGGGTAACCCTAATTGACTTTATGTTTTGGATTTTTTTTAATTGGTTTTTATTTTTATTTTTTCTTTATCTTTAATATTGGATTAATAATTTGTTTCAATTTACTTTAAATAAGGTTATCTTATGATGAATTTGATGGGGTAGCTTGAGTTAATTTTAATTATTTTTTAATTTTATTATTTAATATTGGATTGATTTGAAATTGAGCTTTATAATTTGTTTTGATTTGCATTTTATAGGGTTATTCTTATAACTTGAGTCATGAATTTATTAAGTTAACCTGGTTGACATGAATCAATCTAATATGTTTTTATTTCAATATTTTCTAAAAAATATTGTATTGGATTTTTTAAGACAAATTAAATTTTTACAAATCATTCAAGTTGTATTTGGATTTGTCAAGTCAATCGGGTCATATCTATGATTTTATTTTTTTATTTGAAAACATGCTAGCTAAGTCTAAATTTTTTTTGCATTAAAAAATAACTTGATTTAATCTACTTGTGTGGACTAACTATTTAGTTATATGCTAATCCATTTATGCTACTTAATAAAGATAACCATGACAAAAATGATTCTCTCAAGAAATAGAACCATTGTAGCACATCCATAAAACACAATTACAACTTGATAAACTCTAAAAAAACCCCACCTTAACCGACATTAAAATTGAAGGTGTAAAGTGATTCATCACTAGTTTTGGAATCTTTAGATCTAAACTAGAATTTTGTTTTGCTTATTTTTGATTGAATGGTTTGATATATGATTTTGAGTTTGTCTTGGGAGTCAATGATGGTAATTTTGGAAAGTTTAGTTAAAAATATAATTAATGAGTATATTTAAGGTCAAATTAAAGGTGAGGTCTACTTACTTTTAAAGTTAAGATTTTATGGAATTTAATCTTTAATAAAAGCTTTTTAATATGAAATATTAACATGTTTTAAATAAAGTATGGGTGAATGAAAATTTAATTTTCAAAAATCCTTGGTTGATATAATTTGATAAAACTTAAAACCTTCTAAAATAACTTTATCCCTCACTAGAAAGAAACAAAACTTTCTTGGTGTTTATAAAATGAAAAGCTGAGAAGTTAAAATTGGGTCTAAAAAGCACTTAAGCTTTTGAAGGAGAGAGATCTTAAGTAAAGTGGGCTATGTGTTTAAACCCACACACACACACACGTGTGTCAGCCTGGTTTGGCTTATGCTTGGCCATTGAGCTAGGCTTGTGTTTGAGTTTTATAGTAAAATAATATTTTAGGTTATAAAAGATTATTTTTTGCGGTCTAGAATTTGGAGTTGGGCCTGGTCCATGAAAAATTATTTTTTCCAGCCCAAAGGTTTGTTTAGTACAATAAAGGAAGAATTTGATAAGTTTTTCTAGTCTTTCAATAAAACCTGAATAGTTTTTTCATCTTAAAAGTCAATTGATTTAAATAAAAAAGCATTTAGGTTTAATTTTAGTTTATTAAGGGTAATCATAATTGTTAATGGAGGAAGTTCATCAACCTTTTGTTCCTAAAGTTCTCTATAAAAAGGGGTTGACATCAACTTTTTGTTCCTAAAGTTCTCTATAAAAAGGGGTTGAAAAAGAGTGTTTGATATTGGTTAATTTTGCACTGTTTTAATAGAATTTGACACTTTTCTTCACCTTATTTTTCAGCATTGCTCTTTGTTGTGATGTTGCGGTCGCACAAATTAATTACCCTAGTTTCAAACACAACACACAAGATAATATAGGGCAAGCAAGGGGTTGATCCCACGAGGAAGGTTCAAGTTAGATTTTTATGCTAGATGATATGCAATTTGAGGGGTTTGAATGTTATTTAGGCTAAAACAAAAGAAATTAGAAAACTATCAAGCAAAATTAAATAAAATCAGAAAATTATCAAGAGAATAAACCTTGATCGCAAGCACACATTCATCTACAGAAATTAGAACTGATCATGGAAACGAAAAATCAATTTATATTATGAATATTTATCTCTTCTTAACACTGGTTAGTTAACGGACTGGTTAGTTAACGGATCCACCGTATAACGAACTCTAACCATTAAACAACCATAGTGTCCACACTAGTAATGTAATTTAATGGTAGCTTTTAGAAATAGATAAGTTACTTAACAAAGAAAATATAATTGTCTGTAGTCTATGTTTGATTTGATTGAATGTTCTCCCTAAGATTAATAACATAGATCCGTTATAATTATTAAACTCAGTTGCTTCACAAGTTTATATCACAACTCTGGTTTTGATATTAAACTTCGCAATAGATTGTCTACAATAATAACTTAAAGTCAGCTTTATCAATTAAAATAAATAATCAAAGGAAAAATAAGCATAAAATAACAAACATATTCATTATATAAACTTAAATGAAAAGGTAAAATAAATCTCACAATTCTTGAAATTTAAAGGTTTCTGTGTCTTTAAAACCAAGAAAAAGTGTTTAGCCTTTCATGTTTGTTGAACAACTAATCAAAAAAAAGAAAAAAAATACATAATTTTAAGTTTCTTAGAGGAGAGAGGTGTTTTTCTCTTCTTGGCTGGCTGCCCCCCTTCTCTTCTTTCATTCTTTTTATATCCTAGGATACCCTAGTCTCTATTTTACAAAATAGTTCTCCTTTAAATAGACAGTTTACATTTAAGTACTTCAATAATTATTTTCCTAAAGAAGGAGAAATATTCTTGTATGAAATCTTCAAGCTTTGACTTAGAGGAAGTAAATTGCTAAAATAAAAACTTGGATATTGGTTTAGATGATTCAAAATGTAATTTGAACTCATTTCTTCATGAAATCTGTTTGTTGGCAGAATTCAGTTGTCATCTTTGAAAAATTATTTCCCTTATACGATATAGTTTTTATATGAAATTTGAGCACTTATAAGACTTTGAGTCAGGAATCCAAAAAATTAAGTTTGCATCAATTAGAATTCTGTAACTCTAGATATTCAAGTTAGAATGACCAAAGGTCAATACTAGTATATTGTGAGATTTGACTTGGAAGGCTGAAATTTCCATGCTCTTTTTTATTTTATTTTCTTGCCTTAGATATACAGAAAGGTATGGATATTAGGTTTTTAATGCCATTGGAATCACTTCATTTCAACATCTAGAGCTCACATTTTACACAAAACATCGACTGAAGGTCAAATCTGTCAATTACCTTCAATTTACTCCTTTTTGCATCTTTCATCCAAAAGTACCTTCAAAACATAAAACAAAGAATGTCAAGGAATTTTATATATAAAACATCGACAAAACACTATTTAAATATGGGTAAAACTATCAAATAATATGATTGCATCACTCTTCTAGTTTTAAAGCTTTATTTCTCCTAATTTAGAGCTTATATTCAATCATTATAAAGGAATAATTGAGTATTATTTTCTTGGTTTGTTAGACCTTATTTATATGTGCACCTAAATAATATGGAGTTGTTGGAATCCTAAGAGGCTTATTAAAGAAAATCTTATTATAACAAGTGAGGAACAATAAAATTTTAAGGAAAAAAATTGAACATTGACAATAACAAAGTTTGACCAATTTTAAATTGCTTCAACAAGTAAGTACCCTTTTGATTTGGTTTAATCTTATACATTAGTATATATGCTAGGATTGTGATTTTATTATTTATATGAGATTATATATCATTTATGTAAGATTATAAATCATTTATGTAAGATTATATATTTGTTTAGTAAGCATACTAGTCTTTTTGTTATGATTGCAAGTAGTTATACAATTATTATATTGCATGTTTATAAACAAAAAAATATTTTCCTCACTTGTCTAATTTTATTTGTTAATTTTTAGACAATAGGTGATTGTTTAATGAGTGATGTTTCTGGAAAAGTGTTGAGCCAATATTTTTGTCATGATTTGATTCTTGGGCCTATGATTGACAAAGCAAACATAACACCTCAAAGTGTCCCATCTACAATACTTTTACATTTGATATCATAAAAATCATAAAATAGTGCAACATAAAAAAATATCCAAAACTGAGGAATTTAATAAAAAAATTAAAATCAGACTCTTGTATAAATAATTAAAATATGAATGGAGGGGTAAGTGTAAACACTTAATTAAAGGATATAATTATAATATATGCTAATACACATTTTAAGATAAGTGAATAAGGTTACATAACGAAACATGTATATTAAAGGTATCATATCAAATGGTGTACAAAAAAGTATCCATGCCAAAATTACATATCATATTACTAACATCTTAGCTAGCGAGCAGGATGTCAACAATATGATATGTAATTCTAACGTGTGTGTGTATATATATAAACGTGAGAGGCTAATCTGCAACCTACTCGCCAGCTAGAAAACACAATAACATATATATATATAGGCTAACTACTCTCCATTAGTATGGAGTAAATAACTACCCTCCGTTCGACTGGAGTTTCTAATAACAGTCTAAATGGGGTAACAAGAATCATGAGCTCAAATAAACAAATAGTATAGATATAGTGTTTCTGGTTTATCATCAAGATTGATAATGCAATCATAGTCAAATCAAAACAAGTATATAGGATATATGAACCATGTTCAAATCAAATAAGCATATAAAGAGTATTAAAAAAAAAAACAAAATAACAACAACAACAACTAATCAAGCTTATATAATTAACAATAAAAATAATACTCATCATTTTATACCAATATACATACATACACACATACATACATATATATAAAATTGATACTAGAAATTAACCCACTCACGCAGAAAATAGAGCAAAAAGATAAACAAATGCAAAACTAGAGATTATTGAGGCTCGTTAGGAGGAACGTAAATAGAACCTATAATAGATATGGAAAACACTTAAAAGTGACTCAAAGCAATATAACATAAAAATTAAAACCCTAAAATTAGAGACAAAATAATAATAATAATAAAGTCCAACTGATTCACTCGATCGATTTTAAATATAACCCAAACTGATCGAACCTAACAAACCTATTTAATCACCACTGCAGGGTCAACTAGTCATCCACTACACAAATCAACTAGTTGGCAAGTTTAGACTAACTGGTCGGCCAGAAGCAACAACTGAACTGATCGAATGGTTCAGACTAACCGGTCAGCCAGTTGGTTGGGATTTCCAGAACCTTGACATACTAATAATAAACATTCTATTCTTCAACAAGCTTATAATCCATATATCAACCCAGTTCGTTTCAGTCCAACTAATCACCCTAATACATAAGTTTATTTTCTTAATTCATTAGATCATCAAATCGATATAAAAACCTTAACTTTTTCATTGATCCTTCCATAAACAACCCAAAAATGAAAACTAACATTGAAGGGAAACACTCACGTGTTACTTCCATATTTTTTTAACAAAAAAAATCAAGATAAAAAGCTGAAATTCTTGGTTTGATGATGATAGAGTCAAGACAACCACAAGAACTAGAAGAGAGTGGAAAAAAAAAATTCTCTTGCAACCTTTTCTTATATACTTAGGTTAATTGGGTTGGGTTTAGGATGAATTTTAGGTTTGGGTCTAATGCGCCAAAACACGAGTCCTACAATTTTAGTTGGAGATGTTATCAATTGTATGGGTTTTAAAATCAAGAAAAGACTTTGATTATCATGTAAATATATTTAATTTTAATAAAGAATTTATTTATTTTTAATATTTTTTAAAATATTTAATTAATGAATTTAATATTGATTAATGAATCTAGAGTCAAGATAAAGTTCTTGGGACAAAAATAATTTGTAAAGAAAATTATAATGTTATAATTAAAAGATTTCTATTGCATTATAACATTGTTCCTAAATTTTTCTGATTAATGCTCTATTAAGATGAAATATTAATTAGTGTTGTTGAGAATATATATATATATATTATGAAAGGAAATAGTTGTTTTTATAAGTTGAGATATAAAAGATACTTAGAACTAATGTGTAGGTGCTTGTAAGATGACATATGCATTGAACTGACCTATAAGAAAATTCCATATAGAGAGATCATATGTGTTTATGAAAAAACTCACTTGATAGTTATGTAAGTGATCTATAGATTTGAGATCACTATGTTATGTTATATAGAGAATGTCATGCTTTGATCCTATTATACATTGTCCTAAACAAACAAATATATATTGGGTATAACATGAACTATGTGAAGGTATTTGAGTAGTCAAGAGAGAATTCATCACCCTAAATGAATTAGTAAAAATATTCCATATATTCTCAAATAGTATTGATTGTAAATCCTTGTATAAGGTGAAATGAGATTTGAAAAGAATTTTAAATCTTATTCAAATAATCAATGACTATGGTGTATAAATGTATGTGAGTAATCAAGAGAAATTTCATCACTCTAGATGAATTAGAAAAAATATTTTATATGTTCTCAAATAGTATTTATTATAAATCCTTGTGTAAGGTAAAATGATATTTGAAAATAATTTTAAATTTTATTCAAATAATTAATGACTATGGTGTTAAGAACAAACATAATTTGATATAGTAGCTACACTCTATGCTATAATATTTAAATCAAAATATTTTTTTTAAATTAAAGGTATAATAATTATACTAAGAAACTGATCACCAAAAAATTAAGTCAAATCACTTATGATTTTTCTAATATTTAGAGGATCATGACACTTTGCTAAATATTGTATTTGATTTTCAAATATAAATCAATTAATTGTTGAATTGATAATAAATAAATTTATTTAATCTTGTTTTATTTAGACTTGTGATTTATATTTGAGCTAATTTATTAGAAAACTTGATGGGTCACACATATAAGAATAATTTATCATAAATCAAAATGAAATGATTAATCAAGTGATTGTAAATAAGTTTTAGAAATTGAGGACTAGAGTGTAATTTATACAGGAAATTACAATTCTAAACCTAGAATAAGTTTCTAAAATTATCTTGAAATATTATTTGTGATATTATTTATGGGGAAAATTGATATTTTCCTATATATATGATTTTTAGGTTTTTTATAAATAGAATATTATATCTCTTATTTTCAATATAAAAACTACTAAGTTACAGAACATATCAAAAACTAAAATAAAATATAGCTAGCACTTAAAGATATAACAATCATTTTCTCTTAAAAGAGTTTAGAAAATTTCTCACTAGTGGTTCAGTGAATTACTATTAAAGAGCAGACACTAGGGTAACTTGTTGTTTATTACAACCTAACCTTGGAGCAATAATTCAAAGTTAAAAAGAACATTTGATCTTTAGGTTATCTTTATTTAAATTCTAAACAACTCTAAATTTATTTAACCAGATTCTTCGAACTCCTAAAAAAATTTTAAATTTATTGTTTTTACTTTGTATATGTGTTTTGGAAAATCTAACAGAAAGAACACCTAAGTGAGACTGTATAATTAAGTGAAACCCATTGACACCAAAAACGACCTTTTTCATGGTCTATATTAGTATCAACCAAGACTTTCTTTCTTTACTACTGAAATCCGCTGACTTTTTCTTCTTTCTTAAATCAAGGACTGGAAAGTTAAAAAAATAAATGAATCAAAATTGAAATTTTAAAAACTAAAGGGAACGAAAAGAAAGAAGTTGGAAAGTATAAGAAGCCGCCCCTATTTTGTTTAGCTTTTTTCATTTTAATCCTCTATCTTTTAATCCTATCCATGTTTAACAAATCAGAGCCAATTCGCTATCAATTTGGAGAAAATAACTTCAATGATTGAAGTAAATAAAAAATTATAGTGGCAATATGTTTTTGCCATGCCTTTAGTGTTTGTTAACGGAGGTGAATTTGTTTTTTCCGGAATAATAAAGGTAATCTAGAAGCCACAGCTTTTAACAATATCATGTGAAGATGTGCTGATACTTGGCGCACACATCATGCAGCATCGCTTCTTCCTGTACCAATCAAACCTGAGCACCGATCCTTCTATTTTATGAATCACTCCATTAAGAAAGGCGACTGTTCTATAGAAAACGAGCACAGGCTATATAGTCTAGTATAGGTTTCTTGCTGTCTAGTTTTCTTTATTACCACGAAATTCAGACCATGTTTATATCTTGCCTGATAAATCCAAAACCAACCATTACTGCGTTTGACTGATTATTGGAAGGTTGTTCCTTGTAAGACTTACAAAACCAGGCTTTGGATAAGGAACCCACTAGGAAATGCAGATGTTAATAAAACGGTCACGCTACGAGAATTAAATTAAGGTATTTAATTGCTTGCTGTATAGCTATATGTATAAGAAGGCTAGATAGATAGCTAGCTAGCTAGCTAGCTAGGGCATACAAAATAAAAGATCACCTCGATGCATTGAAATCCTTACATGGACGTCACATGGCCTTAAACCAGCACAAACTTGAACTGACCTAGCTGCCGATATATAGGATTTTTCACCAAGTAGGAATTATATAACTAGTAAATAGAAAAAGAAAACTGATCATCTGATAATCATCATCGACAGACAATCAAGTTGCATGATTTTCAAGTCAAGAAATCAAGACAATTACTGGTTTTTAATTAGACTTTGAACTAGACAGTTACTCTGTAATCAGTATCGATCTAGTGGTAATTAACTAGGTTACGGTGATTTAAGAGAGATGGAGAGGTAAACTAAGTTACTCTGCAAAGCTACGTCTAATATATATAGTCTAAGAGCCATTGATATATATATATAAAGCAACTTCTCCTTTAATTAATCACCTCTGAAAGACCTATTAAGCTTTTTGAGGGCCTTGACCTCCGATCCCAAATCTTGCTACATATCTTCCTCTTTTTGACCGTTCCACCACTTTGTTTTTCACCAACGAGCTTTCCCGTCCTTGTTTTTTCGAAAAGATATTGCACATTCGGCCCCAAGTCATACTGATATCAATCATCCCATCAAATTAGAGAGTAAATCTATTAGAGGCAATATATCTTCCATGCATAGAGTGCCTGTTCATGATCATCAGTACTATTTATTAGTACAGCACCCACACACACACCCACACACACACACACAGAGTAACATCTTACATCTCATACCTGATACCTTGCATGGACGATTAATATGATACAACAGAAAGTAACTTGCAAGCAAGACCTTTTACGTACATGGCATATAGATTATAGAGCGGTAGTTGGAAGTTAAAGTAAGGTGGAAGATGGAGAAGAAGAAAATGATACTGTGCATGTCCTAGTTTCATGTGAACCGGCGGCTATCACGGTGGTGTGGACTTTGAGATGGAATTGCAGGAGGTTTATAATTTAATAGCATCTTTGATAAAGAGCTATAGTACAAATTGTCTTTTGTTAATTAATTACGTCTTAAAGCTTGTCAATCACCAAGAACTTCTTCATCATTGGATCACAATAAGAAATAGAAATTAAGGTGGTGTAAGAAATCCTCCCCTCTATATATATATATATATATATATATAGTATTTACTGAAAACTCAGTTACCATATGATTATATAATAAAATAAAACAAAATGAAAAATTTCAGTAAATACTATATGTATATATTGAAAGCGAGGGGAGGGAGGCTCATGGCAGCACGCACTGAAGAAAAGCATGTCCTATGGTAGGTGCCTAATATTTTATTTTATGTGGAAGCTTATCATGTCAATCACCAACAGGAATCCAACAAAGACTAATAGTCTAGTTAGTAGTTGGAAAAGTGTTAGGTGCAATCAGAACCTTGATTTCTGGGATGATGGTCTTAATAATAATCAGAGAATTTAATTAATAATGACTTTCTTTCTCATATACATAACTAATACTAGGATCTCTGTCAATCTCACTGTCCCCCTGCAGTTATTTTCCACAGTGCTGGTTATTAATTATATATTAAGTTGAACTTTAATTATCTCGTAGGTTTAAAATATTGAACCACTCAAGGGAAAAACGTTGCATGGAAGGCTTGCTTATATAGTGGTCTAAACTGTTGGAGCATCACTTGCTAATCATTCATCCACTTTTAAGCCATTATTTAGCACTATCGGCAAGGCAAGCAAAAGAAACGTATTTCAATTAGTTGTGCTGCTACTGGTATTTGCATTTTCCTTCCCTTTAAGAGATTTTGAGTTCAAACTCTCTCTATGTAAAAGAAAGAAAGAAAAAAAACACACGAAATATATGTATAGCAAGCTAGTTTTACTAATTAAACCTATATTTAATTCTAAAAGTTGGTCTAGTGGTTAAAGAAATTTGTTTTCTTCCTTTACTTTATAAGCTTAGACTTTGGAGCAACACTAAAAAAAACTTCATGAAATTCCTCTAGATACATGTTTGTATGAAAGATAAACTTTTAAAATCACTTTGTAAAAGGATTTAATTTTAATTATGCTCGAGTTGGCTCAACAATATCCTTGTGAAGGAGCATTACAATTATACCTAGATAAGGTAGGTGCCTTTATACATGGACAATGTAGCCTTTTGTACTCGGTGGAGAGTTAAGCCTTTATACTTACGCAAGCTAGGTTCCTGCACCACAAAGAGAATTCCATTATGACTAAACAAGTTGGCTCCTTGAATCCAAGAGGAAGTTAAACCTTTATATTTAAGTAAGGTAAGTTCTTGTATTAGAAGGCGAATGTCTTTATAAGTAGGTAAGTAGGTTGATTTGAACAACTCATGATGAACAATAAATAGAGAAGAACATATAAAAAAGCAATATTACATTTGAGGTGAAGTTCCTTGTGTCCAGAAAAAATCATGTTTTACATCCGGTTTAGAGAATGTTTTTGTACCCAAATGAAGTTTATATCTTTTACCTAGGCTAGAGAATATCTTTCTACCCCAACAAAGTTTTATTTTGTACTCAGGGTGGAGAATATCTTTCTAACTAAATAAAATTGTGCTTGGTAATCAGGTTGAAAAATATCTTTGTTTCTAGAAAAAATTATGCCTCATGCCTAGGTTGGAGAATATCTTTGTATCTAGGTAATGTTGTGCTTTTGTACTTGACATAATAAAAAAAATTGATGTCTTATCTCAAGTGCAGGAGTTTCGAAATAATAAATAACTCAGCAAGGCCAGAATCTAACTATAGGGAGGTGAACTATATAAAATTATAAACAACAAATGAAAAAGATTTAAAGAGAACTTCTGAGATGTAATATTAATATGAGTACTAATCAAAGATAAAAGCAATTGTTAAAATTAGAGGATCCACTAATAGTATTAGAAATAAGTATAGTATAAACTCTTTTTTTTAATCAACTGAAAACTATTTATAAAAGAGGTTCCAATCGGATGATTTATCCTTAATAGTTCATTATAAATTTTTAACATGATCATACTAATTATCTTATTTTAGTACCATCATACTTTTAAATATTGTCAGGAATTCATAATGTTAACTTATGTTAACAACAAATCAAGTTCCTTTCATAACATAGGTGTTGGTTATACCATATAGTAGGAGACTATGAAAGTGCCAAGTATTTATTGTACTAAGGGTTGTACAACACAAATCTAGATTAGTCATTTAACAAGCAAGGTATTAAGAATTAGTAAGATAAAAAGATAAGACATGCTAATAATAAACTTTCTGGGATATAAATATTGAAGTTTATGTTGAGTTTATATTATACATATTTTAACACCGTTAGTGAAATCTTTTCACCTTGACATAATAAACTTAACTAAACATTGTGACAAAGAGAAATATAAATAAAATAGATAAGAACATAGTTATGATGAAAAGCATAAATAAGAGATTAATGAAATAAAAAATTAAATATTAAAAAAATACAAAGAAAGAAAGCAAGAATATGATCTTCATCTGAAAACTAAAATATCTAAATGTATGGAAAATACGTCATTTTATAAGCTAAAATTCAGAACTATTGATTTGATGACTAATTATTGAGTGAGTGGTTACTTCTTGACTTGGTGACAACCATTATCTTTTTTTTAAAAAAAAAAAATATCATTTCTAACTTCAGAATTTGAATAGATAGTTTTCATTAAAATTCTGGGAATTTATCTCCGCTTCTAACAAAATAAGAATGAGTTTATTTAAACTTCTAGAACTCGAGATATAGACTGAACATTGAACAGTGTCTCTGTACTGCAGGACATATTACAACTTCTCTTTTGTTGCTATAATTTGACCTTGAAAACAACTGTTTTGAATCATTGACTTTTCATGAAAGTTTTAGGTCTATGTCCTAGCTTTTCATCCATATAACCAGACCTAAACCCAAGTTCTACAGCTCTAGTTATGGTCTAATAACTAAATGATGTTCTAGTTTGAATTAAACTAGTATCTCTTATTTAAGCTTAGCCATCTCTTTATCTTTTTACTTTTAATAGTTAAACACTTAAATCAATCCTTTAAATTGTGAGAGATGCTTACATTTAAAATGAGCATTTACTATAAATTAAAGATATCTTATGTTACCAGACTTATTATTATAAAACATGCTTAAGTTAGATAATTTAATGATATTTTAAGTGAAATATAATGATATAATACCTTGATAAAAATATACTTTTAAGTACTGATCAATACCCAAACAGGAGAGTGGAGGAAAATTGTAGCTCGTATCCAAGTTAAAGAGTGTCTTTGTATCAAGGTTTGTTTTTTATACTTAGATTTGAGAATGTCTTTTTATATATCTATGCAAAGTTACATCTTTTTATTTGAACAATTCATAAAGAGTTGTGTTGAGAGAATTTCATGGGGATAGTTTCATAAAAAACAACATATGAAGAGTATTTCATGATGAAGATTTTATAAAGAACAACTTATGGATAATGGTATATGGAAAAAATATTATAAAGATAATTTTATTGTTTTTTCTACTCAGATTTTTTTTTAATGATTTTTTTCAACTTTATAAGGGCCTTGTTAGAGAAGGCATATATCTTTCTTCACAAGACCAAGTTATGTACCCTATTTATCAATGCCTTAATGGTGACTAGTCCTAGATCTATCTTCAATATATTTTCAAGTAAGCCTCATTACCTATATTCTCCTTCTAGTTGATGGCAAAAACCTTAATGGAGATTTTCTTGATTAAGATACAAGTATTTAAAAGGGCTATGAGTTTTGCATAGATATCCTTAAAACTAAAAACAAATTCAAAATCTAAATGATTATACCACTTCAAGGAAAACTCGTGAAATATGGTTGATAGAATCTTACACCTGACATATGTGCTATATATGATAAATTTTAGATTGTTATGCATGTTTTACACTTGCTCTCTAGATCTATGAGCCCATTATAGCTATTTAGGTTCATTTTTATTACAATAATTCTCTCAAAAGATGAGGGTCCAACACTTATTTAGAACATAAAGAGCATCTTATTAGGTGAGGGCTACACATCTCCATATTAAGGGGGCTTATATAACCACAAACATGACTTCCTGCTAGGCTCTTTTATTGTATGGGCTACTAAAAAAAATACATAATGCAAAGTTTAGTGATGGCAATCATGATGACTAATCTTGTGACTATGATTATATATTAGGTTGTCTTTTGTCTTTTCTTGATCATACTTAAAGCATCCATTTGGAGAATGCTTTTCATGATGGAAAAAATAAATTTTATATGGGTTTTAAGAGTTGTGGCACTCTTCCTTTCTCTCTTGAACTTTATTTTATCTCGTATTCTTTTGAAATTGGAGTTATCTACATATATTAAAAGATATATGAGGTGCTACTTGTAATATCATACATCGACAAGTAAGAATTTAAGGGAGGATCTTATATTAGCATGCTTACCTTGACTAGTAAAACGAGTTTAAAACCCTAAAGGGGACCTAGGTGGAAGCCCTAAGAATGGATAGACCGGGAGGCCTATAAGGGACAATATCTAACAGGGTGAGTGTGCTACACTACTCTGAAAGACGTGTTTAAAACCTTGAGAGGGACCTGGGTAGAAACTTTAGGAATGGGTGGACTGGGAGGCCCAAAAGGGACAATATCTGATAGGGTGAGTGTGCTACACTATTCTAAAAAAAGTATTTTGCAGTAATGCATGGTTGCCAAAAACAAATTCGTGAGGCCCCATAGAACAAAGTTGATAATATCTTGCTAGTGGAGAGAGGTGTTACTCTATTGATGAAGGAACCACTTGTTATGAAAGATCAAGAGCTCTCAATTACTTTTTTATGTCCAATAAAGCTTTTATGAACATTCTTATTTATTGTTTATAACCTTCCCATGTCTAGTATGTAAGTCATGAAAAGAACTAGAAAATATATGAAAATGAAGGAAATTGGACAAGTGCTTGCCCAGGATTTTCCATGGACAACTCCATTAACAAGGTCCATGAAACCCCTTATTAGATTTAGAACTTTCAAAGGCTAATGGATGGACTGAAAGCTGAACTTGGATTTAACTAGCACTTGCAAAACAAATCCTATGTTGGGTTTAGAAAACCTTTCAATGCACAAGTAATTAGTATTGATGTAAGAGGAATGAACCCTCATATGTTGTATTATGTATGTTTGCGAAGAAAATGTAAAAGATGATTAGATGTTAATATAATCTTAAGATCAGAACCCTTTACCTAATGGCTTAGGGATATTTATATATTCATAATCCACACCATGCCAACTAGCGTGGTATGTGCAATAACATCATTTCATATCCTTACGACGAGTGAGTATTTAATACATGTCTATTTTATATATTTAAGCATTTAATGTATATATATTTTATCTATGTAAATGATAGCGAGTTGATCAGGTTTAACTCCAGGGGTACGTCCATAGGAGTAGCAGTTGGATCCAGGAGTATAAGCTTTGCAAGGAGGATGTATGGCCAGTCCGCCAACAAGGTATGTAAAGTCAATTCATGCTTAGTCCACGGAGGAGGACACAAAGTCAGTACAGAGGATGCGTCGCCGGTCCATTAAGCAAAGTTAATGAGTTGACGTGTGGCGCATTCGCCAACGGGGAAACGCAACTATTTCCCATGGACAGGAAACCAGTGCAGTGGCTGGTCCGCCAAGAAGGGGGCACACGCGACCATGCTGAGGGGAATGCACGACCGGCCCGCCTTGAAGGAGATACATGATCAATCTCGATTCATGGCTGCGGACTTTGTAAAGGAACCCAAGTATTGCCCCTCGTCAAATACAGTACTGGGAGCAATGCATAGCGAATCGCTCGGTATAAGAGAAAATGCAATGCTAAAATAACCTCACAGTATTTACTTGATAAGATTTTCCATGCATTTCATCGTAATATATTGTCTCGATTGGCTCGCCTTTCCTTACTAGACAGGGACACTAATTTTATCTCTCTCTCTCTCTCCGCGGCGTGGTCTGACAATTCCATAAAGTTGATCGGGCCATGCCCCCAGAATGGAAAGGCATTAGTCTTGGTCAAAACTGAACAACAAAATGTAAATTGTTTCTTACTAATCTGAGTTAATTTTATTCTACTGCACAGCTAGGACCTGACGGCTTGTTTCGGTAGAGGCTGTCCCCACAGATTGAGATTGTTTGCATGCCTTTTTTTTTTTTTTTGTTTTACACTCAACAAGAAACATCATTGCCAACAAATTTGTAGCTCGGCAGTGATCGTGTCAGCCTTTTCTAAGATGTCTTAAATTTGAATTTTTATTGTGTAAAAAAGAAGAAGCATTTTTTCCTATCATGTATAATTTAGTTCATATTAACAATATCAGAAATGAATAAAACGTTTAAACAGCATAATTTCATAGAGTAATGACAGCACCAT
Source organism: Populus euphratica (assembly GCF_000495115.2). Taxonomy (NCBI): domain Eukaryota; kingdom Viridiplantae; phylum Streptophyta; class Magnoliopsida; order Malpighiales; family Salicaceae; genus Populus; species Populus euphratica. The sequence continues at coordinate 119,090 of NW_011500020.1, forward strand.
TGTTGTTCCCATGTTCTATAACTCTGTAAAGGAACCAAACAACCCGTGTGTTTAAAACTTAAAAATATTAAATGGAAATAAAAAGTCTAAATCTAAAACAAAACAAATATTAAATTAAAAAATCTTATAAAAAGTTGACATAAACTCTAGCTGAAGTGTTAAGCAAATATGCCAGTGATACGAGCAATGTTTTACAGTAATACCAAACTAAAATAGTTCTTAACTAAGTCTTGGTGCTCGTGTTTTGCCGTGTGGCTGTGCTACTAATATTTAATAAAAAATCAAATATACAACTTAAGTTATAAACTTATATAGGCTGAATAAGCTTATTTTATTTTAATAATAAAAAAACTATAAATGGATTAATTTTTAAAAAAATAATTAGGATAACTTGAAGAAATTTTTTTTTTAAAGGAATAAATGATGCATCTCAATTCACAATCCATTAAATATGGAAGAATAAAAAGAGGTAAAAAAACATAAAAAAATCTCGTTAACTCAAGTTAGCATGATAAACTTGTAATTCTAGTAATTAGAGTTGAGTCAATCCAGGATATTCTGTCAAACATGCAGCCTAATTCAAGAGATTGGAATAACTCGATAAAAAAAATAAAGAGAATTATAAAGTTTTTTCTGTTAAAAAAATTATTAACTTTTCAATCTATGACTCTAGTAATTAGACTTGAAGCATCCTATCTTAAAAAACTATGAAGTCTAATTATCATTTATCACATATTAAAGTATGAAATTGAGAAAAGAATTTCAATTATACATAATGATTTCAAAAAAAAATAATTAAAAGAATGAGAATCAAAATCCAAATCTAAAATAAAATTTATATTTGATTGAAGGATGAAATAAAAAAAATTAACAAAAGAACCTAAAGAAATCAATAGAATAAGGATCCAAAATGACAAAAAATAAAAATATTGTTTTGATTGAAGGATGAAACTAAAAAGAAAAACAACTTTTCTAAAAGGTCCAAGAAAAAAAATAAAAAATTAAAAGAATAAGGATTAAATTGAAAATTATAATATTTGATAAATTGGGATTGAAAGACGACATTAAAAAAAAAACTTCTACAAAAAGACCAAGAACAAATATTTAAAATTAAAAGAATAAGGACTAAAGTTGAAATACCAACAACAAAAAAGGGTTAAGCTATAATTTTTGGGCGATAAGAGAGAGAGAAAAAAAGGTCCACCAATAACAAACTAGACCACCAATACTGACATGACCCCTCAGGACTAAAGTTGAAATATCAACAACAAAAAAGGGTTAAGGTATAATTTTTGGGGGATAAGAGAGAGAAAAAAAGGTCCACCAATAACAAACTAGACCACCAATATTGACATGACCCCTCCATCGAGAAGAGGATACGACGACACTTCCAACAATTTAACATAATGAAATTTTTAGATTGAAAAGGTCTTGCACATGCCATTTAAAGCATATGACCCCTTTAACACATCTCTTAGTGCCTTACACATGCATGTTCTTTTTTTATTTATGAAATATCAAATTGCTCTTGAGCCATCTTATGTTTTCAAGAATCTTAACCTCAAGACCCAACGATAGAATCTCGGAGGAACAAATGTATGAAAATCTAGAAACCAAGAAAACTTGAGCTTATTATTTTTAGATTCTCTTTTAAAAAATCTCTTTAAACCTTATATTTTTTAAGAACTCTTAAATTTTTAGGCACTATTTCTCTCAAAACTACTACTAATATGTCTCAAACCCTCATCATTTTTCCTTTTTTTTTTTTATATAACTCTAAAGACTTAGTTCTTATATATCGAGACAATGACCAACTTGAACAGTAACTCAAACTAATATGGACTTTTGGGTCAAAGTGTCTCAATCCTAACCCTTAAATACATGCAAATAAAAATAAAAGACAATCAACGTATATATGAGAAAGCTAACTCTTTCCCGATGCTCAATGATAAAATCACCAAGAAAGCAAACACAAAACACTCTTAAGGTTGCACAGGTTTTTGAAACCAAAACAAAAGTTAAGAGGTGATGATAATAAAATCAACGCAAATTGACACCTAAATCACTAAAAATGATGGTATGGGTTGTTTGGTCAAGAGTGAGAGTATGGTTATTAGGGTTTGTTCATGTTTTTTTTTTCCCTCTAAAGAAGAAGGCAACGAGGCATATACATATATATGGTAGTTAAAATGATAGTGTGTGGTTGGGTCAAACTTTAAATAAATCCTCGTAAACCAATTCTTTTTTAAATTTAGTACTCTTAAAGCTTTGATTTTTCAATGAGCATGAAATTAAAGCCAAAAAATTAAAACATTTCAATTGGGTCTTTAATAAGACTTAAAAGTAACCCTTTAATTTCCCAGCTTTTTCAAAATGACCTTAGGATTTCAAAATTCTTTTAATTAATATCAAAATCAACTATAAATATAGAAAAAATATATTCAATTAAACCATTGATTGAATAAATAGAATCTTTTAGATTATATCAAATTGAGAAATTTATTTCTTAGTCCTTTAATTCTTTTAATTATCTATTTTAATTTAAATATGTACTTGGAGAAAATCATAATGTCTAATTAAAATATGAAAATTTTGTCTAGTCAACTTAAAAATAATTTGATTTTCTTGATTTTAGATGTTTTTTAAAGTACTTTTGGTTGATTCTAAAAATAACTCATTGGTAAAAACAAGTTATAATAGTTACCCTTCTTTATAATATTTACAATACAAAGTATTATAAAAGATTTTGTGTAATATGCTTATAAAATAAAATATAATGTTTGTGAAATTTTTTTGAAAGATTATAAAAATCTAAAAAACTTCACTTAAAAATTTTAAAAATTTTGTTATCTAAAAAAGTGACCTCCCTGATGACTTAAGAATAACTTGATTAGTCATTATGCTAGTCGAATTGAAACTTTTAATGATCAAATGTGATTATTCTTAATACAAGTTAAATTTTACCATATGATAATTTTTTTTATATTAGTTTGACTTCTTATAATGGATTGAACCCATCAATTTAGGATTAGATTTTTGGCATTATTTGAAATTCAGTAGCTTCAGATCTACCCTTTTGGTACTTTTCATGATGGTTTAAAATTCACCAATATATGATTAGTAATCTAGAAGTAGTTTGAAATTCAATGACTCAAAAACTACCTATTGATATTTTTTGTGATGGTTTCAAATTCAGTAACTTAAAAATGACTTTTAGTGATAGTTGAAACTCCATCGATACAAGATTAGCTGTTGGTACTAGAATGAACTCCAGTGATGCAAGATCAACTTTGTAGTACTAATTAGAAATCTACTAACTTAAGTATAATTTTCTAATAATGGTTTGAACTCAACCAATATAAGATCAGCTTATGATGTTGGTTTGAACTCTAGAGATGCAAGATCAACTTCCTAGTACTAGTTTGAAATAAAATGATTCAAGAATAACTTTTGGTGATGGTTTGAACTCTATAGATATATAGATCATCTTATATATAAACTTTTAGTGATGGTCTAAATTCCACCTATGCATGGTCATTTTCTAAAAGAATATCATTTTTTATGCAGGTTAGGTTAAGATTTTAGTTTGAGATTTTGTTGAAAGAATCCAATTCTCGATACTATACGGTCATAAGGTTGGACCTTTCAATGTAAAATTAAATTTAAAAAACCTTATTAAATTTTTATTGACTTGAGTTTGTTGAAGGCTTGTTATACTCCACCAGGGATTTTTACCTGTAGAATATCTCCAAAACTTTGCATAATACTAAATATTATAGGATAGATAACACATTTATATTTTTATATGGTTAAAATTTGTTAGAGTCTTGCTATGCTTAAATTTGTTAGAGTCTTAATAAGACCAAAACTATAAGGAACCTTACTAGAATCAAGCTTGTTGGAGCTTTATTGGACTCAAATTTGCTAGAGCTTTGTTAGGCTAGAAATAGCAATAAACTTTGTTGAGTTTAAACTTGTTAAAGTGCTAGAGCCTTGCTAAGTTCAAAATCTATTTAAGTTTATTAGGCTTAGAATCTCAAAGATATTTAGTCTATCATTTTATAGAGAGATAAATTTAAAGTTATTTTTTAAAAAACATACTCATTTGTAGAGATATCCACTCGAAGTAATTCTAAAATTTCATCTTTCTATAAAATGATTATCTCAAAATAAGTTTTGGAAAATTTACTTATTTTAAAGAGATATCAACTCAAGGCATTTTGAAATTTTTCTTTTTGTAAAGCAATCATCACAAAGTAATTTTAAAAATCTAGTCACTCTAAACAACAATGAATATAGAGAAAATTTCAATAATACATTTTAACTTCGAGAGGGGTAACAAATTACACATTTTGAAAGCTCAATTTTCATGTATATTGTCATTTGCATCTTTAAAAGTCTTTGTCTATGAAAGAGTCAATAATCAATTATTAGTTTGGTTTAACTGTTATTAGTGCCCTCGATGCTCATTATGGATTTATCCTCTCGTGTTCTTTATTATTGATCATTAGATGGGTATAGTTCATCTATCATCTCATCTCATGTTGAATCCACTTTTCAATGCCTTTAAGTGCAATCCAAGGTTATTTATTCATTATTATTCATTTTTCAACATCGTCATCGAGATGCTACCACTTTTTCTTCTCACAATTTATGATGGAATTCTTTAAACTATTGTTTAGCTATTATCCTCACAATGGATTCCTTCAAATATAAGTGCCCCTAAAAAATTTAGATGTATTCATTTTTTCAATTGCTATAAAAACATGTTTCCACCATCATTATCACTAGAATTTTTTTGTCACTCATAGATCTCGATTGAGTCCCTCACATCATTGTTTGATTAATGTTATTTGAATTAGTTTCTTTTAATTAAATTAGCCTTAAGTTGATCTAAATTTGATCATATTTCTAGTAGCCTTTAAAGGTATAAATAAATTGTCTTCATCACAAGTTCTTCTAAATAGAGATATTTATAGCTAATAAATATGTATTCATATTTCTAGTTGCCATCAAAATCATTCTTACAAAGAAATTTGCAAATTCAATCAATAAGAGTTTTGTTGTACAACATTTTTATTTAAAAGTCATCTTTTTTTATATGTTTCAAGACTAAGTTTTAAATTTTAGTAATTGTGTTCATGTAAGTTCAATAGTTGAAATAAATCATTGTCTTGTAAATTGAAATGTATTTTTATCAAATGAACATTTATAGTTCTTTGGTTAGAAGCCTAAAACATGTGATTCAAGTGCTATGAAGCAACGCGTGATTTTATGTTGGGAATATGACAAAATGGATATTGGTTGAGAAAGAATAGTTTTCCTAAAAGTTTAGTTATTTTTTTTTAAATAATTGTCTCGAATATATTATCTCGTAAATAAAATGCTATTTTAGAAAGAAGAAGTTGGATTGTAAAATAAGAGGTTTGGCTTGTAAAAGCATCTTGCTTCATGGTGTAGTGATCTTGATTCGATGTTATAAAGAATGATTTGTAATACAAAAAAGAAATTATATTTTTAGAGGCTAAAACTTATCAACATAAGCAAACTATTTTTTTTTTAATCAGAAAAGGCTTTTAAAAGCATGTCATATAGGTTGAGGCTTATGTTTACAACGGAATAGGATATTCATAAAGCTCAAACAATATTTAAAGGTTTAAAGACTTATGATTACTTGTTTATCATGAAGATGTTTTTAGGGTTGTTGCATTGACTTTGTTATTCAAATAATTGATCTCACTTTAATCTCAAATCTTCCAATTGTATCTTATGTTTTGTCCTTGACTGTTGTTTCTATAGTTTTGAACTTTACACCATTATAAGAGATACTTTGGAAAGCTTTTTATTTTTATTTTTTTAATAATTTTCTAGCTTTTTTTTGTAACATTTTTTCCCTTTTATATTTTTCTTTTTCTTTTTATTTGGAGAATTTAATCTATTTTTTAAAAAAATTTTAAACATGTCTTTAATGTAAAAGGTGATCATAGCTTAGGTTATCGTTCAAGAAGTATTTAATGTTTAAAAATGAATAACAATGTATATAATTTTACCTGTGAAAGTTATACCAAAGATGATCTTTTCTCATCTAAAAATCAAACTTGTTCATATCGATAAATTTTAGCTTTATCATCATAAATCAGAAAAACCATCAGATTAACCTTAGAAAAGAAATGACATGATAAGTAAGATCATGATCTAAATACATGCTATTTATTTTAAACACCAAATAATTTGACTTCATTTTGGACATAACTATATTATTTCAAACACCAAATCAAGACTCTAGTTGTTGAGTTTTAATGAGAGTGAATAGGGTATTTTATGGTTCAAAACAGGTTTGATATAAGATTTCACTCTTTTAAAACCTATTATTAGGGGAGGAAACAATTTGGAATCCAAAAAGGAGAGATAAGCCTAAATATACCTTTTATGGTTTATTAGGATTGGAAAAGGTGATTTTAGAATTTAAAAGGAAAGATTGTCCTCTAGCATTTGCATGACATGCTTTGTAGGTCTTTAAATAAATTTTTCATTGTATTTCCAATAATCAAAGAAAATACAATGTCAAATGTTACTTTCACATAAGTATTTATTGATTTCAAAACAACCACAAGATAAAAAAAAGACACATTTCATTCAAAGGTGTGATTTAGTCCCAAAACATATCAAAAACAACAAAGTTCTTAAATATGTCTAAAATGGATAATATGACTTTGCAAATTTTAAGCATCCATTTTTCAACAATCATGATTTATTTGGTTTACCTCAATAAAAGCCAAATTATAACTTTTGACCTATTCTTTTATGGAACCAGTTGTTTAATATATGCATGATCAAGATCTCCTCATACTTATATCATCTTTTTTAATAATCCTAAAACCTCTTGTAACTATGCTATATTTACCATTCTTCTCTTCAAATGAAAATCATCTATATTAAATCATATTGTTAACCTACTTCTTTAACCTTTAACACTAATCAATAAAATGACCCATGACTCCTGAATGATATTCAAATTTAGTATTTTTGTTTGTACTGTTTAGAAAAAGATGGTTAGATATGTTTAAGAGGTTGAGGTACTTTTAGATAGGCATTCATAGGGAATTACTGTTTAGAAAAAGATGGTTAGATATGGTTAGATAGGGAGTTGGTAAATATTAAGAAGAGGGACTAGAAAGAAAGATGATTGTTCAGTGTGTTTTTTTTTTAAGCTTAAACCTTATATACTTTGAGAAGCATGGTACGGTATTCAGGATGAACTAAAGATGGTGATGGTGATGGTGAAGGTGATTGAGTTTTAGGATAGAATATATCATTTTATAGGATTGAAAAAGTTAGGTGATTGAGTTTTAGGATAGAATATATCATTTTATAGGATTGAAAAAGCTGTTTATTGTAGGGCAAACTTTAGATGATGTAACCAAGGTTGTAGACCATGTTGAAAAATGATATTAACTTGTGAATTCATTTTAGTTGTCTTATCTTTAACCATTTTTCATTGTATCCTTACATATTTGGTCTTCCTCTCTTTTAAAGCCCTATCAACTCTTTCATCTATAACCACTATATCTGAAAATTATTTTAAGAAATTGCAAATTATATATCCAAAATAAGAAGCTTTGAAAGTATTCATGAAGATAAATATTATTTTATTTTTAACCAGATGAGGTTTAACTTAAATGGTGACTCATTGTCACCTTTGAGCATATTCTCTAGTAATTTCATCACCTTTCTTTTCCATCCTTTATAAATTATTATGTAAAGGGCTAATTCTAAATTCAACTATTATCATTTAGTAAAACATATGATCACATCACTTTATTTCTTGATTTTGGTTCTATGAAATCCCATGCACTAATCAACAGCAAGTCCACCTAACCTTTCAAAAAAGTAATACATCAATAATTTTTCTTTATATATTATCTAAACCATTTTGTTGCAATAAAGTCTCTAGTGAATTATACGACATCGAGATCTGATAAATTTTTTGAATTGTGGCACCTTGAAGTCTTTAGGTATCATGATATCAAACACCAAACATATCTCAACAGCCTTACAAGGACCATAAAAATCTATTTTCTCAATAGCTTATATTCACTCCTCAATAAGCTTAGAGTAGTTGGACCTTACAATATGGTTGATTTGATAAAAACTAGAGGTTTATTTTTTATAAATAGGTATGCTTTGAATTGCAAGACGTGGTACTTCAAGAGTGACCTTGAATGATGGAGGATGAAAAGAAAACATCCTCATAGTGAGCTAAACTATAGAAATTAAAAGCCTTTTTCTAGATAATAAAGTAAGTTTAAGCAAGCCATATATCTGGTTCATTTCTCTTCTTGAGGAATTGATATAATTCAACCTAAATTTGAGCTATTTCATTATCCTCCATATGGGCTTTCAAGTAAAATTAAGTTTTGAAAATATCATTTATATTTGTTCCTTTCTTTTCTTCTATACAAACTTAGAACTAACATACATATAAATACTTATAAAAATAAAAATGAATAATTGGATATGAAGTGGTGATAATAAAAAGAGACATCATAAGAAAATGTTATAGTCATTAAATATAGCAGGGTAAGTTTACTACTAGTCGCAAAGGATCTCTCATTCCTTAGTGATCAATCTTTATAAGTTAGTATGAGGTATACAAGGTATATGAAAGCATAGGTCATAACTATGTCATATCAATATTCTAACCAAATCCAAGTTGACAATGCAATAGGAGTTAGTAGTTTTCTGAGACTTATTTAGGTTGATAATCATTGAGGTACCATTACACCCTCACCTAACTTAAAGTAAAAGATGTGTGATCTTAAACATTATTGTACTATATATAGGCATACATCCATATCCAATATAAAAAAGATAGAATAAAATATGAATGCTAGGCTAAGAAAATAATATGCAAATTAAACAACATGTGCACCTAGAAAATTAATGATAAAAGACAAGAAATAAGATATATTATCACACCAAATATCACGGCGTCCCAACCTCTTTAATGGAATGGGGAAAGACTTTCTTATGTTGAGAAGGGGGAAAAGGTATTATGTTTTTTTTAAAAGAGGTCATTGATTATTATAAAACCTTAATTGGTATTTAGAGTTTTAAAATAAGGTATTGGTAATGTTAAAGGAAAGATACTATCAATATAAAATATTATAATTGAGGTAAGCTGCATTCTTAACTTGTCTTCTATTTCTAATGGTTTATTATGTCTAAGCTACTAGTGGTCTATCTATATGGTGAGAATGGGTTTACTATAATTATTTAAACCTTGAGTGACTGATTAAAGCCTAATCATTTTAAGATCTAGTTCGTCTTTGTCACTATTAATTTTATCTTTTGATAATACTTAGTGAATTGAGATGTCTATAGCTAGTGACTCTTAATCATGACACGTACAAAACTAATGGACTTATAAGTATGCACTTAAACATTTATAATTTCACATAAACTCGAATGAGGACCTTAACATGCATTCACATTGAGTATAAAAAAAATTACATGTCATCAAAATTTAAAAGCAACAACCATAAAGATGATTATAATAGGGATAATAAGGTATGCCTAAGTTGTTGGTTGGCGCTAGCTAAGCAAGAAAAATAGAAAGGTAACTTTTAGGTTTCCAAGAATCTCGAGACCTAACATTGAAATCTCAAAGGAACAAGTTAAGAATAAAGTAGAAACATAGAAACCAAGAAAACATGAGCTTATTGTTTTCATATTCTCCTTTAGAAAATTTCTTTAAACCTTTTATTTTCTTTAAATTTTCATATTTCTCAAGAAATATTTCTCTGAAAACTGTAAAAAAATCTTCTTGAACCCTCTTCCCTTTTCTCCTTTGTTTTCTCTTTTTTTAAACTATAAAGACCTGGTTCTTATAGTTAAACAAAGACTGACTCGAATAGCAACTCGATCTAACATGGGCTTTTATATCAAAGCCCTCAATCCTAACCCTTAAACACATATAAACAAGACTGAAGGACAACTAGGCTATGTATAAGAGAGCTCTTGTGGTGTCAAAGATAAAATTGTTGAGGAAGCAAATAAAATAAAAAAATGACACACAAAACTCTTAAGGCATCATAAGTTTTAGCAAACAACACCAAAATTAAGAGGCGATAAAAGTAAAATCAACTTGAATCAACGTGTAAATCACTGGAAATGATAGTAAATGTGAGGTTTGGTCGAGAGCTAACAAATGATTACTAGGGTTTGGTCACTTTTGTCTTCTCTATAGAAGAAGACTATGATGCATCACAGGAATATATATAGTCATCAAAACAACAATGTGTGAATAGACCAAACTTTAGATCAATACTTATAAACTAGGACCTCTTTAAAGTTATTACTCTTAAAGCTCTAATTTTTCAATCAAGCCTGAAATTAAAGCCAAACAATTAAAATGTTTCAACTAGGTTCCTAACCCAGACTTTAAAATAGTTTATTAATTTCTTTAGTTTTTCAAAATAGCCCCAAGATTTAAAAATCCTTTTCGTTGAAATAAAGTTAGCTATAAAAATAAAAATAAAAAACTTTCTCAATTAAGCTCTTAATTAAATTAACAAAACCTCTTAAATTATGCTAAATTGACAAATCTGATTATTAATCCTTGAATTCCTTTAATTATAACTTATTTCAATTCAAATCCATCATTGAAAAAAAATTATCTTGTCCAATTATAGCTTGGAAAACATTTCCAATCAACTCGAGAATATTTATAAATTTTCTTGTTTCTAGATGTTTTTGAAAGAATTTTTAGCTATTTCTGAAAAATAACTCTAGTTTAAAAAGGGGTTGTAACATTATATCGATTATGCTAGCTGCTAGTCTTTTACTAGACAATTTGTACACACATGCCCATTGTTTAAAATGTACATTTAACTCCATGTACTTATATTGGAGGCATAACGACTAATTAGGGAGTAAGAACAGGACAAGCTAAGTTTATATTGTTTAATAATTAGAAATATATTTTATTTGAAATTCCTTAAATTAAATTCATTTAAATCAATTTTTGTATTTTTTTTCCTGAAGATGTTGATGGAAGGTCCTTTAAATTACTACAGTAAACTACTTAAAAATTAACGTTGAAATTTTTGTCACAAAAACATCAATGTTTTAACACAATGTTTTCTGTGGAAATGAGTGGCAATATATAGCTAGTACAACCTATTTCCTTTTCTCCCTTTTTTTGTTCTTTTTTCCTCTTCCCTTTTTCATATGGTTACCTTTTTATATTCCCCCAAGAGACCTAAGAAAGTAAGGGGAAACAAAAAAGAAAACCTTTGAGATGTTAGGTTAGATCACAATTAAGATCTTCTCTTCTGTTCATGGAGAGGTCCAAAAGATCCTCCACTACATAACCTGGGACAGCCTTCTCCCCATTAAGAGAAAATGAAAGTAATTAAGACTCGAATTAATGAAAGCCATCATATATCTACATTAACCATGTTTTAGTTAATAATAAGAGCAATACCTTCATATCCTAATTCAATGCCAACTGAGTTTGGAGCAAAATGAATAAAATCAAAAGTCTTGGGACTTAATCGATAATGCGGTAAACATGTAGGGACTAAATCAAAAGTTTTCCCGCAGTGCTGTGTGTGCCTAATTCCGTGTCTGTACGTATTTAGCAACAATGATCACAATAATTAGTAAATGCAAATTGATCTCAATCACCATCTTATCCTTTCACTTTCTAATTAGGCAATATCATGAGCTCAATCCCACCATAAGCACAACACAGTGCTAGTGAGTTATTGCATAGCTAGGCATAGAGAGAGAGACGGCAGGCCAATAGGAAATCCGGCGATAATCTAGGGCCTATCTACTTCTTTTGTTGTTGCATGTGAGGCCCCATATGTGTGGATTTTGTACCTCATCATTTCTAATTTCACAGCTTTTCTTAATTAGTTTTTAATTACACTGATAATAGCAGCTAAATAGCTAACTTTTGTATCCTTGCAAGAGTACAAACATAACCTCCTTATATCGTTCCCTGCCTCTATATATACTGAACTCTGCCTAGCCTCCTTCCACAACCACCACCACAGCATCTACTTGACCTCCCTATATTGCTAACAACTAGCTAGAACACGCCAAGATTACATATAAATGGCTCCTAAAGGTGACAACGTTGTTGTGTCTAGTATGAAGCTTGAGAAGTTGCTTTGCATGAAGGGAGGCAAAGGAGAGGCAAGCTATGCCAATAACTCTCAAGCTCAGGTTGCCGATTTCTCATTCCATTCTTGCATTTCTTTCTCATGGTTCAAGTTTCCTGACAGTTATATATACATAAATGTTTTATTGTGGACATGTATATGCGTATCAACAGCTGATTAGGTTGTTAAATTCCTTTAGGAGGTGGCTAGGTTCTATCAGTTAACTATGAACTCTCCTAATTAGGAGTTCAGTCTTACCGAACCATTTTATGTAGACGAGTTTTAAACTAACTCCTGAGTATCCATGCAGGCCTTACATGCTCGATCCATGCTTCACCTTCTGGAAGAAACCCTAGATAGGGTGCACCTAAACTCCCCAGAATTCCCTTTCCAGGTGGCCGACTTAGGGTGCTCATCTGGCAACAACACCATCCACATCATTGATGTCATCATCAAGCATATGATCAAGCGATTCGAGTCATCCGGACTCGAGCCGCCGGAGTTCTCTGCTTTTTTCGCCGATCTCCCTAGCAATGACTTCAACACCCTTTTCCAGCTCCTCCCTCCCCCGGCCAATTATGGGGGTAGTATGGAAGAGTGCCTAGCTGCTAGTGGCCATCGAAACTATTTTGCAGCTGGAGTTCCCGGCTCCTTTCACCGGAGGCTTTTTCCGGCAAGATCAATTGACGTTTTCCACTCGGCATTTTCCCTGCACTGGCTCTCTCAGGTTCTTTTCCCCCCCTTTAAACTTTGTTTTGCATGTTTAGTCAAGGGATAGCTTTTCTTTTCTTTTCTTTTTTAAGTTTTCTTATGAATGGCTAGGTGAAGCATTAATGCTACAGAATATGCAAACATTTTTAAATAACTGTTGATCAGGAAGTGCCAATGACTCGTTGCTCTGTGTTACATAACTCTATAAAAATAGCTTTGGTCATGTTTTTGAACTAGCTAGTGTCAATACGGTAGACAAAAGAATATATAGCTAAGTAAATAAGAATAAAATAATTAATAGCCTATACATAATCTTTTGTCGGTTTTTAGATGGTCAAAAGTCACGAGTCCATGGTTATTATCATCCTGACAAGTGTTGAAAGAAAGTGTATGAAATCTTGGGTGTGTAAATTCAAGGCGTGTTTGATTTTCAAAGCATCTTTTTAGAGGTGTGTTGAGTGGGTGGATGCTGTGCCTGATGGAGACAGGAAATAAGGAGAGAATTCTGGGACCTTGAGATTTGATTCAATTAAATATTTATTTTGTGCCATGAAGTTCATCAAGTTTTGAGGTATAGTTAACTTGCTAGCTAGATGAGTCTCTGTATTAATCAAGATCTACTCATCATTAAGTTATGAAAACTTGCTTGGATTTTAAAGTGAGCCCTTGAATAATTTAATTTCCGTGTGCAATAATCCATGAAAAAAACTTGGATTAGCGTAGTTAATCACTACTTTTTCTCAGAAAAGTTATTAATTAGCACCTGACATTAGATCAAAAGTCAGTTAAGCTAAATTATTAGGGGTATCTGAGAGCATGCATCGATCGCCAGCAAGCAAATCAAATTGTAAGTTGAGCAAATTAATTACAACTAATTACTCAAAGTGCATGGCTTGAATTGATCACGACCAATAATCTTGCAGGTGCCGGAGTGTGTTCTAGATAAGAGATCAGCAGCATATAACAAGGGGAGGGTGTTTATCCACAATGCAAGCGAGTCCACAACAAATGCATACAGGAAACAGTTCCAAACAGACCTCGCCGGCTTCCTAAGTGCAAGATCTCAAGAAATGAAGAGCGGTGGGTCCATGTTTCTTGTCTGCTTGGGCAGAACTTCTGCCGACCCCACAGACCAAGGTGGGGCTGGCCTCCTCTTCGGGACCCACTTTCAGGATGCCTGGGATGATCTTGTCCAGGAGGTAATCATCATTTCTCAAAAAATGCTCCTAATTCTTATGTTTGAGTGTGTGAACAGTCTTTATCCATTTTGCCTTCGAGACCAAAAAGCAAGGAAACACCATGCAGCAGGGGATATGATTAAACGCAGAGCTTACAAGACCATATTATGAGATGTCACTGGTCATTATTAGTCCTATTCAAATTGAACCGTTGATGCGATGGGTTCTAGCCATCCATACTCTGATCTCCATGTCGGCACTATGATAACTGTTTGCATATGGGCAGGCCATATTATTGATCGCCATGCTAGATTTATACAAGTGCTGACTTTTCTGTAGCACAACACAATCATAGTATACTTTTTTTATCTAGACAAGAAACTCATTTTTGGATCCATTATTTCATAAAATGATGGATTGTGGGGCTCAAACCATTGAGTTTGAGTACATACGTATGATATCATGTCTCTTAATCAACTACTCTAATCAGAATGGTACGTACTATAGATTATAATAATTAGGTTTTCATGGCTTTGAAGCCTATGAATGAATGAATATCTGTGTAGCTTGTGACGAATACAGAGGCTTGCTTACTGGTATTTTCTATGCTAATAATTGGACCTTTGATTACCATTATCTAAGTTTTAAGTGCTGCGTGGGATAGCTAGCTGTCGGCCCATCAGGCAGCTGCTGCTAATCGGCCTGGTTTGCAGATGAATCTAATTGGGCCGAGAATGGAAATGCTCGTTCCCTTGGTTTTTTTTTTTTTTTTTTTTTTTTTTTTTTTTTGGAGAAAACCTAGCTAGCTTTAGTTATGTGAACTTCTCAAAAGGGTTTCGGGACACTAACTGATGAATGGTATGCTGCTAATTAATCTCAGGGTCTGATTACTAGCGAGAAGCGTGACAATTTCAACATTCCAGTGTATGCACCAAGCCTGCAAGACTTCAAGGAGGTAGTGGAAGCCAATGGCTCATTTACCATAGACAAGCTCGAGGTTTTCAAAGGAGGGAGCCCTCTGGTCGTTAACCACCCTGACAACGCAGCTGAGGTCAGCCGAGCCATGGCTAATTCCTGCCGGAGTGTGGCCGGGGTCCTTGTTGATGCCCACATTGGTGATGGGCTAAGCGAGGAGTTGTTCTTACGGGTGGAGCACCGAGCCAAGAGCCATGCGAAAGAGCTTCTAGAGAAGCTGCAGTTCTTTCATATAGTTGCATCTCTTTCTTTTGCTTGAGAACAAAGGCAAGAAAAGGAGGCATTCGGAGAAAAAGGTGAGCCGGCAAAGGGGCTGCAGTTTCTTCGTCGACACTTTTCCATCTTTTCTCCTCTTTCATGTGAAGGTTTTTGTCATTGTATATTAAAGAAATATCGTCAAACACACAAGAGGAGGCAGAGACTGTGCTACACTTTCCTTTCTCCCTCAATTTGTGTGTTTTTGTGTGTGATTACTGACTATAGCTACCTTTATACTTGATGGGTGTTACGACTTTGTGTTCCCTTGAATCCAAACTAGGTAAATAAAGCTTGTAAAACGCTTCCTTTGGAGACCATTCACCAGCTTTTTATATCAATTCTGATAGACTTCATTTACTTTCCTTCAATTCTTTTCTCCTCTTCCCTTTGAATATTGTGGAAGGCTGTGGTGGCCTGGGGGGTCACTGGTAGTTATTTCAGTTGGAAAGTCCTTAATTAATTTGTTATCTTAAGCAAATTCTTGACCACTACAGCAGCCAGGGACCATGGCGCATTCAAACTTGCTTAGCAGTGCGACTAATTCAACGAAATGATGGCTTTTTAGCTGCGTGTGCATCACTGTTCAAAGGCTTGCAAAGTCAATTGTGTCAGTATCATTCCCCATTCAATGCTAAAGATTATAAACCTCTTTTTGACTCTCTACTAAAAGATATATCTAAGTGGTTGAAGTATATATTACTTATACTTTTACAATACTTTTTCTCTTTTGATACTTATACTTTTACAATACTTTTTCTCTCACAAAAGAATGAGCACACCTCACATAAATAAAAATTATAAAGATTAAGCTAAAGTTTTTATGGGATTATAATATAACATAGAAAGGTGAGAGAATGATTTTGACGCAATAAAGATTCAAAGCTTTTCAAAAGAACACAAGAAATTGATCAAAGCTTTTAGAATGAGAAATACCAAAGCATCAATGGTGAGAACAATTACAAATATTGAGATATTGTGTAAAGAGAATTCTTACTTGAAACCCATTGGATATTTATAAAAAAAAACATGAACAACTAGATGTTAGGCCCAATCAAGACTAGATTTTGCTCTTCCAAGTGGTTTCCTAAGATGTCAGAAACGGTTAGGTTAGATTTGTTTCAAGAATAATAAGAATACCCTTAAAATTATAAGTTTGTCATATTACTTCTTAATAGATGGATGGTGTAAAAAGACATGTGATAAAGTTTTTAACTATAAATTTATAATAAAATATTTTATAGTACAAGAGCACTTGAAAAAGTACCATGCTCTTTATTTTAGTGAAGATATCAAAAATATATAATAAAATAATTTTTCATGAGGTAATTTTCACTATGAAATATTTTGTGCACTTAAAATATTCTTGGAAGGAAAAATAGAAATAAAATATTTTAAGATGATTAAAATCATTTTATGATGTCAAATTAAATCATATAAAGATTTGATTACATAAAAATATAAGTTTGTCAATCTTGCATTCAAGGAGTTTATAGCTTTGGTTTTATGTATAGAAATTCCTACAACAATAATACTTTGATATACATATTAAATGCAACAGTATGTTATTATTATCAAAATAAATCATCTATAGGGTAGTGTTTGATTATTGTCTTGAGATAGAAGAAACAAGGACAATAAAGATAGAAAAGACAAAACAAGAAATAAAACTAAGACAGATTGTGTATGGTATTGATATACAAAATAAAGTAATTGTCTCTGTATTTCATTTGGTTATGGTAAGCAAGACAAAATAAAACATGAAAAAAGTATATTTTACTCTTAATATGTATTATTACCAAACTTACATAATTTTAAAAAAATTGATATTTTATTTTTTTATTTTAGTTTATATTAATTGTTGAAAAAAATAATATTATAATAATCCTAATTATAGAACCTAAACTAACTTGACACGTTGATTTGAGGCCTGAGTTGATTCAAGTTTAAGAAAAAATAGAGAAATGATTGACTCAATCTAGTTCAATCAAAAATCCAAGTCAAATGGAGATAAAAACAAGGGTCAAAAACCTGTTGATTTTTTCAAAAAAAAATAAAGACTTTCAGTCAACCAAGTTGATCAGTCCAACCCTTGACTTAAACCTTGTCTTGGATCAACTCACGCATCAAATTTTAAAATTATAATAAATTTCTAACATAAAATTATAATAATAATCAATTTTATTTTAAGTTGACTCGGGTCAACTCGGGTTATTCTTTCTAACACGTGACTTGAGCCTCACCTCAGGTCGACTCTTGAGTCGGATTTTAAAACTATAATAATTATTATTTTTGTTCTTATGTTAACCCAAGTCAATAGTCAATCTCACTAGTGACTCGAGCCTTACCTTGATCGACCTTTGAATTTGATTTAAAACTATTATAATAATTATTTTTATTCTTATACCGAGTCGGATAAATTTATGCCAACCCGACTAGAGACCCGGGGATTTTTCTTCAGATGGACCTTCAAATTGAGTTTTATAGCTATAATAATAATTATTTTTATTCTTACATGTCTTAGTTAGATAATTTTGAAACCAAAAATTTTTTACGATGATATTTTTTAAATAAAAAATAATAAATATTGTCTTTGTACCTTTTATTTTGAAAGTATATAAATTCACTCTTAAATTATCTTAGAGACAAATTTATTTTTATGTCATTGTCTATGTCTCTTCAACCAAACATATTTTTATCTCTATTGTCTCTATCATTTTTGTTCCAAGATAGTAACCAAATGTTATCTAAGTTATTAGAGACCTTTGGGCTAACATAATTAACTTCTTACCCATAATCTATATATAGAAAGTCATTAGGTTTTCTTGTTGCTTTAATACGAGGTAGTGACTTATTTTCTTTATCTTTTCTTTATAAGCTTGTTATCCGATGTCCCCCTACGATAATCATAATAATTAATTGTATAACTATTACTATATTTTTTTTCAGTTTAATAGTCAAAATACATATTAAAAAACAATTATCATTATATCTTACATGGTAAAAAGACAAAAACAAAAACAAAAATCCATTCAATATGACATATGTTAGGTGTTAGGTGTCATATAGTTAATCGAGTGGTTATACTTGGTATTTATTTTATTCATGCAAAACATATATTTATTATTATTTATAAAAACATCTTGATCTTTAATATTCATTTAAGTTTGATAAATAATTCTAGATTAAAGTTAAAGTCCCTGGAACCAAAATGTTCTATAAAAAAATTATAAAATGATTATAATTATATTGATTCTTATTACATCAAAGTATTGTTCTTAAATATTCCTGGTAATATTGTATTAAGTCTGGATATTAATTAGAGCTATTGAGAATAGTATATATTTTATTTTGTTTTATAAAATAAAGTAGTTGATCTCATAAACTAAGGTATGAAAGATTCTAAAATTAAAATGTAGGTGCATGTTAAATGATAAGTACACTGAACTAACCCATATCATGATTTCAAGTGAAAAGATTACTCATGTTTATGAAAAAAATCATGTGATGGTTGTATTTGTGGTCCTTACATTTGATATCACTAAGTTATCATATAATAGAAAATATTATTATTTTATTTTAACTATATATTGCCTTGATTAAAGATTACAAATGGACAAATATTCAGTATAGCATAACCTATACAAAAGTATTTAAATGATCAACTAATGATTTATTACTTTATGTGATCTATAAAAAATATATCATATTTTCTCAAATAACATTGATTATTAAATCCATAGGTAAAGTGAAATGAGATTTGAAAAAAAAATTCAAGTCTTATTCAAATAATCAATGATCATGGTATTGAGAACAAATATGATTTGACAAAGAAAACACACTACAAGCTCAAATGTTCAAATGAAATCATTCTTGAAGAATGGGATAGTAGTTACACTAAGAAATTGATCACTAAAAGGTTAAGTCAAATAACATATAATTTTTCTGATATTTAAAAACTCATGGCATGTTATATGCACTTGATTTTAAATGTAAAGTAATTAATTTATTGAATTGATAATGAGTTAAATTATTTAGTTTATTTAATCATGTTCAATATAGGATTACAATTTATATTCAAGCCAACATATTAGAAAAAAAAATTGATAATGAGTTAAATTATTTGGTTTATTTAATCATGTTCAATATAGGATTACAATTTATATTCAGGCCAACATATTAGAAAAAAAAAATTACACATTAAGAATCATTGATTAAAAAAAAAGTAAACTCATATGAGTAATGAAGTATTGTTTGATTATATAAAAATTTTAGAAGTTGATTATAATATAATTAATATAGGGGATTATAATTCTATACATAAAAAAATCAAGAACTTTGATTGCATAAAATTCTAATAATTGTTCTAAAATAAAAAAATTTGATATTATTCAATGCGTAAATTGATGTTTTATCATAAATAGAGTTTTTTTTTTCTATAAATAGAATGTTATACCTCATTTTCTTGACATACTATATATATAGAAATACAAGAAAGTAGATGATTAGCACTTAAAAGTGTATTTTTATCAAGGTTTTATATCATCATTTTGCACTTGAAATATCAATAACTCATTAGCTAGAGCATATTTTATAATAACATATCTAATAATATAAGATATCTTTAATTTATGGTAAATATTCATCTTAAATGCAGGCCTATCACATAAATTAAGGTATTAATTGAAGAGTTTAACTAATGAAATTGAGAAGACAAAGAGATTACTAAGATTAGAAAAGAGATATTATTGGTTTAGTTCAAATTGGAATACCATTCAGTTATTGGATCATAACTGGAACTGTAGAACTTCGATTTAGGTTTAGTTTATATGGATGGAAAGCTAAGACATAAGCCTAAAACTTTCCTGAGAGTCCATGATTCAAAAAGGTCATTTTCAAGTTCAAATTGTAGCAACAACAGAGAAGTTCAAATTTATCCTGCAGTCTAAACATTATTTAGTGTTTAGCTCGTATCTCGAGTTCTAGAAGTCCAAATGCACTAATTTATTTTATTTTATTTTTGAAATCTAGGACAATTTTCTAGAACTTTTATGAAGATAATCTGTTCAAATTCTGATATTAGTAATGATGTTTTGTTCAGACAAGAAGATAAAGATTGTCACTAAGTCAAGATGTGGTCACCTACTAAACAATTAGTCAACAAATCAATAATTTTAAATTTTAGCCTATGAAAGGAGATATTTGTCATGCATTTAGGTATTTTAGTTTTCAGATCAAGATCATTTTCTTACTTGCTTTCTTTCTTTGTAGTTTAATGTTCTAGTTTTATTTTATGCTATAGTTTCATTAATATCTTATTTGTGTCTTTCATTTTCTTTACTATACTTATATAATCATGTTATCCTCTTATTTATTTATGTTTTTCTTCTTCATTATATTTAGCTAAGTTTATTACGTCAAGGTGAAAAAGTTTCACTAATGGTGTTAGGATAAGTATAATATAAACTCAATATGGACTTCAATACTTATATCCTAAATAATTTGCTATTAACATGTCTTATTATTTTTATCTTCTGAATTCTTAATATCTTACTTGTTAAATGGTTAATCTAGATTTGTATTGTATAACACTTGGTACAACAAATGTTTGGCACTTTTATAGCCAATTGTATGGTATAACCTACACTTATACTATGAAAGGAACTTGATTTGTTGTTAACATAAGTTAGTATCATGAATTCCTGATAATATTTAAAAGTTTGGTGTTACTTAAATAATATAATTAATATGATCATGTTAATAATTTATAATAAGCTATTAATGACAAATCATCAAATTGGAACCTTCTTTGTGTGTGGTTTTTAGTTAAGTAATAAAAATAATTTATATTATACTTATTTGAAATACCATTAGTGGATCCCCTAACCTTGACATTTGTTTTTATCATTATTTGATCCTCATAATAATCTTAGATCTCAAAATCCTCTTTAACTTATTATTCTTGTTGTTGTTTGTCATTTGTATAGTTAAACTCCTTATGGTTTGACCCCAGTCTTGCTGAGTTGTTTACTACTTCGACACTTCTACACTTGGAAGAAGATATCAATCTTTTGGTCGTGTTAGTAGATATAAGAGCAAAGAACAAAAAAAAGTCAACACTCATTGCATACTAATTCATCTCTCTTAAAAAGGTTTTATGACCTAGTGATTAATGTGAATTACTATTAGAGGCTAGATAATTTAAAGACATGTGATTTGTGACAACATAACCTTAAAGAATTGATCAAGCACAAGAAACAAAAACTAATTTTCAAAAAATCTTTGCACTAATCCTAAACAAACATATTTAAAAATATCATTTTTTTCATTCATGTCTTTTAAGAAATCCAACAGTGCTAGTTGAGTCCTTGTCAAAAAAATAGAGTTGTTGATTGCTTATTTTAATTTTTAATGGTATTAATCATGAATTAATTTTATGTGTAAAAAAATAATTTTAAAAAATTGTTTTTCCTCTCATGTATGTAAAACAAAAAATATTTTGTTATTACAATTCTGACCAAATCTGAATGGAATTTAAAAATAAAAATAAGAGATTATGCCCCCACCAATAACAATGTTAACATTGTTGGTGCACTTGGTCGTGCATTAGGCTAGCATGTCACTAACATATAATTAAACATATAATTAATAGTTAAGGGTTACTACCCCACTATGAAAGCACTAGCTAACCTGACAAGCCTAGAGCAGAGCAAGGCTACTACTTCATATTATTGTGGAAGCTATTGGTAGCTAAAAAGTGTGCATACATTCCTATAGTTATTAGTGACAATGAAGAGAAAAAGAAGAAATTATAAAAGTTTTATGATTCTTCTAGTGTATATATAAAATATTAATTATAGATTAAACTTAAAATATTAAAATAAATTAATTATAAAATTAATTTCTTCTAATGGATTAGGATTAAATTAAGTTATTTAATTTAAAATTTGATTTTTATATTATTTTTATTTTTGTAATAAAAATACATTTAAATCTTAAAAAAGAAAAGATTCACCTCAAAATATATTTGTTGCATTAGTTATAAGAACTTATTATTTAACATTGCATAATAGGTTAATGCTTGAATTTTATAGTTATTATTATGTTTTGTACTTTCTAGAAATATTATATCTATTTTTATTTAGCTTTAAATGAATTTAAATTTATTATTAAAGGCCAATGTTGTTCATTTTATAATAATGTTATTTATTATGGATTTGTTATTTATACAAATAATTTGTATATACTGATTTAAATATGTTCATATTCAATGTAAAAAATAAGAAGAATATATTATATAATCAATACCTATCATATTTATGGTAGTGTATACTAAGTCATGTCAATGAAAAAAAATAGTTATATAAATATTTTGATCCTTTTGATTATGAATCAAATAAAAATTTTGAAATTTATTTATTGAGTAAGATAATAAAAACATCCTTTATTGGAAATAGTGAAAGAACAAACGAATAGTTAGGTCTAATACATACAAATATATATAGAAAATGAATGATTTGTGTCTTAGGTGGATAAACATGCTTAATTACATTCACTGATATTCACTTTGTATATGGTTATATTTATTAGATGAAATACAAGTTTGAATCATTTGAAACATTCAAAAAATTAAAAATAAAATTGAAAAATAAGCTGAAAATAATATCAAAATACTTCAATCACTCGAGGTGAAGAATTCTTAAGCCAACAATGTTAGAATTATCTAAAAGAGAATAGAATTTTCTTACAATGTACATCTAGAATACTACAATATAATAGAGTTTATAAAAGAAGCAATAGCACCATATTGGATGTGTCAATGCATGATAAACTATATAAATCTTCCACCTTCTTTCTAAAGACTAATGCTTACCTTTTAAATATAGTTGTAATAAAATATGTTGATAAGACTCAATATAAGATATAAAAGGGTAGGAAACCAAACTTATCATACTTAAATGTTTAGAGATTTGATACTTATATGAAGTGTATAATATCTACAAAGCTAAGAGCTAAATAAGATGAATAAAATTTTATAGGATATTTTAAGAAAGAAACTACTAGATATTATTTCTATAATCTTGTTGAGCAAAAGGTATTTGTCTCAAAACATTCTACCTTTCTAGATAAAAAAAAAATTCTTAAAGGGAGAAATGGAAGGAAAATAGAACTTGAAGAATTTCAAGAGCCACAAACTAAAATCTAAATAGAACTTATGCTTAAAGTTGTAAAATTACATATTCACTTTAAAGTTCCTTCATAAATCAAGTAAAACATATCTTTCACCAATGATATATGGATTTCTCATGAAAGCTAGAAATGATGAGTTGTACATATATGATGAGCTTAATAACTAAATGAAAGAAATACTTATATTGATTTAGAAAAATAGCTTAAGATCATAACATCCAAGATAGATTTTATGTACACCAACCAGACGTAAACCTTGGATAATCCACCTGAAGGGATAAAACTCATTAGATATAAGTAGATCTATAAGGAAAAAAAATTAATATGGATTGCAATGTTTAAATATACAAAATCAAACTAAATGCCAAATGTTATAGACAAAGCTAGGGAGTTGACTTTGATTAAACTTTCTTGTTAATAGTTATATTAAAATTCATAAGGATTTTACTTATAGGTTGTATGCCATGATTATGAAATTTGAAAAATGGATGTCAAGATTGCATTTTTTAATAGAAATCTTTATGGAGATGTGTATAATAATAATGAGTTAAAGAGAATTTTGAAATGTGAGATTAATGTAAATATTAAACAATGATAAAAATAAATATCAAGGTTAGAAAATCCACTAATTGTATTAAAAATAAATGTAATATAAACTATTTTTATTACTCAACTAGAAATGACACACAAAAGTGGTTCTAATCGAATGATTTATCATTAGTAGCTCATTATAAATTGTTAACATAATCATATTAATTATCTTATTTAAGTAACATCAAACGATTAAATATTGTCAGGTATTTATGATTATAACTTATATTAATAACAAATCAAGTTCTTTTCATACCACAGGTGTAGGTTACATCATACGGTTGGCTATGAAAGTACCAAGTATTTGTTGTATCAAGTGTTATACAACACAAATCTAGATTAATCATTTAACAAACAAGTTATTAAGAATTAATAAGATAAAAATGATAAGACATGTTAATAGCAAGTTGTTTAAGATATAAGCATTGAAGTCCATATTGAGTTTATATTATACTTATCGTAACACCATTAGTGAAATATTTTCACCTTGACATAATAAATTTAGCTGAACATTATGAATAAAAGAAATATAGATAAACAAGATAAAAACATAATTATATAAATATAGTAAAAGAAATGAAAAGTATGAACAAGATATTAATGAAAGCAAAACGTAAGCATTACCAAATAAATAAATAAAATAGCAAGAACATGATTATGATATTAAATCAAGATGCCTAAATGCTTGGCAAATGTCTTCTTTTATAGGCCAAAATTTGAAACTATTGATTTGATGACTAATTGTTGAATAGATGGCCACATCTTGACTTGATGACAATCTTTATCTTTTTGTGTGAACGAAACATCATTGCTTACATCAGAATTTGAACAAATAATTTTCATGAAAGTTCTAGGAAATTGTCTCATCTTTCTAATAAAAAATATATCGGTACATTTGGATTTCTAAAACTTGATATATGGGTTGAACATTGAACAGTTTCTGAGCTGCAAGATAGATTCTAACTTCTTTGATGTTGCAACAATTTGAAATTGAAAACGGCTTTTTTGAATCTTGGACTCTCATGAAAGTTTTAGGCTTATATCTTAGCTTTCCATTCATATAAACCAGATTTAAATCCAAGTTCTACAACTCAAGTTATGATCTAATAGTCGAATGGTGTTCCAGTTTGGATTGAACCAACATCTCTTTTCTAAACTTAGCCCTCTTGTTGTCTTTTCAATTTCAGTAGTTAAACTTATCAATCAATCCTTTCATTTATGTGATAGGTCTACATTTAAGATGAACATTTACCATAAATTAAAGGTATCTTATAATATTAGACATGTTATTATAAAACATGCTCTAGTTAAGGAGTTATTGATACTTCAAGTGCAAAATAATGATATAAAAGCTTGATAAAAATACATTTTTAAGTACTAATAAAAAATATATGAGATAAATTGATATTTTATTATTAATAGAGTTATGAGTTTTTCCCTATAAATAAATATTATTTCCATAAACTATATACATAGAAATACAATAGAGTAGATTTGATAGCAAAGAATAAAGAGAAAAAGAAAACACTAGCACTCAAGACATAACAATTGCTCTCTTGAAAGGGTTTAGGAGATTTCTAATCTAGTGATTCGTGTGAATTTCTATTAAAGACTAGATAATTAAACGGTTTATAATTTGCAACAATCTAATCTTAAAGAATTAATCAAGCACTCGAAGAAAGAATTCATCTTTAGAAAATGTTCACACAAATCCTAAACAACCTTATGTTGTCTAATGGGATCCAAAGGACTCATAATAAAAATATAAAAATACTATCACTAGAGTTAGGGTAAAGAAGTTTAAGAAAGACTTCAATGGATTTTACAAATACATATTTCAAAGTGGACTACAAAAGAGCAATAAATCAAGAAGAACAAGTTCAAATAAATTGGATTCATATTCAAGATGAGCTTGAAGAACATGGATTTTGACCAAGGAAGTAATTCGGCATCTTTGGACTTGTTTTGTCAAGTATTTTATGTTTTCAAATCCAACATGAAAAATCATGAATTATTTGGACAAAGTAAGTATAGTTTATTAATGAGATTTAATTGGAAGAAAAATCATACTCTACCTTGGACACTAAAGTAGCGGAAAAATAGATTCATGGGGACAAGAGAGTTTCATAGTCTAAATTTTAAATAGTGGTGGCACCATAAAATAAAATTTTAGAATATTTATTTTATTATTTTCATTCTTTCTAGTTTGTTTTTTGGGTTATTTTGGGCATAGTTCAAATTGGATCAAATGAACCCATTAAATTATCTTAGGGGTTAATTTTTAAAAGTATAAATATTTTTTTTATAATATTTAATTTTTATATTAGAATAGAGATTAATTGCTTCATATTGAAACATAAAGAATAAGGTATTTTTTTTCTTGCTTGTTTTTTTATTAAACCATACTCCTTAAACAATTAAATAATTTTTATTATGATTTTATATTTTTTATACTTATCTCTGGATAAGAACAATGTGTGGTAGTTATTATTATAATTTTAATATCTTGAGACAAGTTGTTCATTATATCAAGCTTAAGTATCATTCTTAAACTTGAATTAGATAAATGTTGAGTTCACAAATTTAATTAAAACATTCTGATTGTATTCAAATCATTTATGTATTTGATTATTCTTGTTTTGTAGTAAAACAATATATTGAGTAACTAAATTTTATATATATAATGGAGAAGGTCATGGATCTACACATACATGATTTATTCTTTTATTGTCTCCGAAATTTCTTAGTTTCTTTATTTTATTTTGTTTTGTTTATTTAGTTTTTGAATATTCTAAAATTAATTTCTCCTAAAACAATTATTACAATATTTTAAAACATTTAACAATACCATATTTTTTTTTTAAATAAGATTAGATACTATTACTACTGATGTTTGTTATTATTAATGAAAGTAAATTTATGAATCAAAGTTGTATAATTTGTTTTTTTAAAAAAATAGAATCCAAGAGGAATTAAGTCACGTTACTGTTTAAAGACTAAAATTATTAAATCTTATTTAATATATTTTTACAATATTTTAACATTAAATATAATAATTTTTTTCTTAATCAATCTCTTTTTTAATTGAAACTTGCTACTGAAATTATAGTAATTTTCTATTCAAAAATAAAAATACAAAGACAAATAAATCATATTTTTAAAACAAAGGAAATTCAACTGGAAAATAAAAATTAAATATTTTGATAAGAATTTATAAATAGGCATAGAATTTGTATTTGAGTTATTGAGTTTATCTTTTTATTTTTAATTTAGTAAACTAATTTTTTATTAAAAAACATACTTAAATATATTATTTACAAGCACAATAACACTTATTATTAATAATATTTATTTTAAAATCATAATTTTTTAATTGAAAAGATATTAATAAAAAATATAAAAAAATATTAATTGAAAAGATAATCACAACAACACTTTTTTGATTGTTAGTGCACAATAATGCAAAAACAAAAATGCACATGCGTTTCCAAAGTTTTTTTGACATTAAAAAAATATATAATTAACTATGAAACAATTGATAATATCATTGAAAAAAATCATAATAATCATAGAAGTAATGGCATACTTCTTCATTGCAAGCATGTTTTTATTCCAATAAATTCACTAACAATCAAAATAAAGGTTTCTTAAAATATTCAATCATTTGAAATACCATAAGGGAAATGCATGTTTTCATTCTAAACTCAATTTTCTTATCAATTTATCTTTTGATTATTTTAATAAAAAAATATTTTTTTAATTGTAATCATTATTCTCTAGATAAAAATGATCTTAAAAGAAAGTTAAGAAAACTAAAATAATGTTTCAATATTTTGTATGCGATCGAAGGTTAGAAAAAATAGTAAATTTGATAAAATCCTATTCAAAATCTATTTAAAAATAATTAGATCAATAT
>NW_011500020.1:150661-169890 GCF_000495115.2 Populus euphratica
CAATTCAAACTAATCAATTTTGGTTCGATTATTTTAGAGCAAAAACCGGTTCAAATTGGTTTAGTCCGGTTTAGTTTTGTATTTTCGGTATGGCTTGATTTTTTTCTAGTTTGGATTGGTTTTTTCCCAGTTTGCCTCGGATTTTTTCTATTTGGGTTAGTTTTTTTTATTTCAAATTTATAAAATTGAAACCAAATTGGTTGGTTTTTTAAAAATTCTAATCAATTTTTTTTTATAGTTTGGTTTTTTCAGTTATTTTTTTTTAATTTCTTAATTTAGTTGATTTTTTATTCTTTTTGCTCACTCCTAGCAAAAATGAATAATAATTAAAAAATAATGTCAAAACTTTATATATATATATAAAGAAACAAAAAATCAAAAGGGGCTCGATCAGGGCATATAACCTAGATAAAAAAAAAAAAAAAAGCTTGGAATGTATAGGCCTGCTAGGCAAGCTCATGTGTTTAAATAATTATTTTTTTTTAATGTAATCGAACAACACGTTACCTGCATATTCAATTTTTTACCACCCCAAAGATGGTTGAAAAATTGAGTTATATATATTTTGACTATAAAACCTTATTTTCACCTAAAAAAATTGCAAAACATTCTTATGATTTTAAGAAGTTAATTCAATTGGGAAAAAAAAACCGATCAATTAAATACACAAAATCAAACTAGAAAATAAAAACAAAAAACCTGTGAATTATGGTTTGGGTAATATAGAAGCTCAATATAACTCATCTAGTTAAAATAAACACTTTGACCCTAAATTGGGTTGTTTTAGTCATTGAAATTTAACCAGCCAGCCTCTTTCTCATTTGTTTATTATTTTCTAGTAACTCTTTTATATATATTTCTCAAATTCAAAGATTAAAAAGTGAATAAAATAAAATTTTGAGCTAAATCGTTTAATTTCAAAAATAAATGAAAACAGTGAATAAAATAAAATTTTGAGCTAAATCATTTAATTTCAAAAATAAATGAAAAAAAAGAAATTTTAAAAATATCCCAAAATCAAAATTAAGTAAAAAGGCTCTTAACACCATTTTCTTTTTTAAAAAATGGGCTTTCATTTTTTTTCTTTATTTTTATTTTGGAACCTTTATTTTCAATCTTTTTCAAGCAACAAAATTGAATTATTTTTCATGAAATTAAGCACTAATCTAATATTGAGATTTTTTTTAAAATTGAGATAATCATATAAATAGTAGATTAAAAAAAATTATGAGCCTCAAATCCTAATCAACACAACATTGAATAATAAAATTAAAAAGAAAAGAAAATTGATGATTGAAGGCAAAAGAAAAACACAAAGCAAAAGATGATAAAAGTTAACCAAGCAATTTATAAAAACAAAAAAGACTATCATATTTTTTTTATTTTATTTTAATCCCTTCATTTTCATTCTCTTGCAACACAATAAAATTGAATTCTATTTCATGAAATTGAGTACAATCCTAGGTAAATATTTTTTTATAAAACCTTAATAATAACTAAAAAAACAAATCAAAATAAATTATCAACTCTAAGTCTCCACCAACATTGTCAAAATATAAAATTTAAAAAAAATCAATGACCAAATAAAAGGGATTAAACAAATAAAAGAAAATATAATAGTCTAATGCACAATATTTTGTATATGTAAAAGCAATGTTTTTTCCATACCTTTTAGGTTTTTGTTAATATTATAAATCAAAAAAGAGGTATTTCAAACTCTTTTTTTTTTTTTGCTTTTAGATCGAAACTCCCCCTTCAAATTATTGTAAATTTTATTTAAAAGTACATGCATAAAGAAAAATAAATCATGTTTTCAATAAAGGAAGCTTATTTGAAATGATAAGAAAGAATTAACAAAATACAAAATTAAATCCATTCAATAAATTTTAGTGGACTGCAGACATAGCACGGGACATCAAACTACATACTAGTGAAAGCTAGGCTGCAAGGATATGGGATTCTACCTAAAATTCAGGCAAATAACATCAGTCATATTTGCTTGCTATTATGCGGAGTTTGAAGGCAACAAGAAAAACATTAATTTACGGAGGGAAATGAGCTAGAAACTAGATGTTTTACGAAGTATCTACTATTTTTATTTTTATTTTTGCTTAACCATCACTAATTAAAAGGTTTTTGATAAAAAATTTAGTTGAAATTTATATATAACTATTTTTATTTTTATTTTTGCTTAACCGTCACTAATTAAAAGGTTTTTGATAAAAATTATAGTTGAAATTTATATAAAAAAAAAATATGTATAAAATATTTAATAATTGTATAATTATAGTTGTTTCTATATATATAAAATATTTGATAATTGTATAATTATAGTTGTTTTTTAAAGCATTTTTTATTTAAAAATAAATTAAAATTATTTTTTTATTTTTAAAAAATTATTTTTGATATCAGCATATAAAAATAATCTAAAAATATAAAAAAATTTATTAAATTAAAGTAAAAAAATTTATATTTTTTCAAAAACAAAATTTTATAAAACTCAATTACAAAAATATATAAAAACTGCATTTTAAAAATTACATTTTAAACTCAATTTTTTAATAAATTCCATAATAAAAAACACAATTTAATGTTACCAAATACCTTATTTTGTTTTTTCCACCGCAAACACAAACTACAATTAAACAAATGCAACCTAAGTAGTTTCTATTTTTGCAATGAATCTAATTATATTCCAAACCTTAATTTAAGAAAACTTATATAATTTATTTTTCATTTATAAAAACCTGTTTGTTATTTATTTTACATGTAAAAATTTATCTTATAATAATTTTAATTAACAAGGAAACCTTAGAGGTACTAGATTTGCAACACCTCCTAACGTAAAGAAAGACCAAAATGCCTTTGAGTTTTGGATATCTACTGAAAGTCCAACACGGCAATGGTGGAATGCACTGATAATAACAATACTACTAAAAAGGGGCTCTGGTTTCGATCATAAATCTCCCTCGTGAACGATAATACCTAGTTTGGAAGTCCAGTTCCACCTAGTTTACATTCTGCTGCGGACCCTCCCCCTGATACTGGTAAACAGCGTATCCATGTTCACATGCAAATTTCGACCATTTTACATTCCACCATGTAGACAACGAAGGGGTATTTCCATTTGTTACTGAAGTTGTCGAGGCTGGCATGCAGAAAATCTTCTATTTTCCATCTCTCCAAGCAGCGTAACCAATATTCACTTGGTCCAGTCTCCCAAAGATAAGATCACTGTCCAAACTCATGCAGTGAAGCCTTCGATGCAGCAGCAACCGTTCAACTGCTAGTACCTCAAAAAATTATCATGAACCATGGAGCGCAATATGTTATTCCCATCTCATGCATAGTTTGAACATTCGATAATTCATCAAACTGCTCTTGGAAATGACATGGTCGAAGTGAGCAGTGCGTTTTGAGTTGTTACCCTTCAAGTTCCTTGGAGAAAGCAAAATGATAGAAGACAACTCAAATTCGTAATATGCGAGTTAATTTGTAAACCTGTAGAAAAGAAACAAACTTTTGGTCACACAAATAATTGTTGCAAAATCAACTGTTATCTGGTTAAAGTAAGCAATCGTAAGAGGACAATTTGTTAGGTGGCATAGTGGATGAGGATTTGTTTTTTCTTCCATATAGTATAGTGTATTGGGATCCATGAATATCTTCGTAACTAGAAAATGTTGAGTAGAAATGGCACTGGGTGCTACAGCTTTGATTTCAAATGCAACAGGAACCCTAAATACCATTAAAACATGCAAAAGTAGTGCCATTCACACGAGCAACAAACATTGGCAATAGCTAAATGGATCTTCTGTGATGAAGACCAACTGCATAAACTCTAATTGCCATCATCACAATTCATTACAGCTCAAACAATGTTTAAGCAATATGCATGACACTCAATTTGAAAGGAAAGTATGGTCAAGAATTCAGTTGCTGCCATTTCCAGGTTTTAAGTTCAGAGAGTAGCATCAATTCAGAAGAATTTGTACAAGGGGCAGCCACTTGATGACCATAAAAGATGAAGCAAATTCAAGCTTACTCCATGGCATGAGGATGTAATGGTTTGCATCTATGGTTTAAATATTCATGAAGTTTATCCCAAACTGTAAACCAGATTGGGGTTCCTGGCATGAATGCATATTGAGGATTAGGAATGAAAACTTAGTTTGACAGTAATAAATTGCAAACAATCTTTCTGTTCTTGCTCTTTCTTCACTATTTGTTAA
Source organism: Populus euphratica (assembly GCF_000495115.2). Lineage (NCBI taxonomy): Eukaryota > Viridiplantae > Streptophyta > Magnoliopsida > Malpighiales > Salicaceae > Populus > Populus euphratica. The sequence goes on from NW_011500020.1 coordinate 154,894, forward strand.
TAAAGAAAGCAGTAGATTAGGTGTCTAGAGTCATCTGATATAGGTTAAAGCGTCCAAAGTAGTGAAAAAGTAAAAAACATGAAAAGCAAATACTAACCTGAGCAGTCCTACTAGGCAGAGGCAGTTCTAAGCAATTTTGGAGGCCATCAGCTCTGCGCATATATGGATGTCATACAATTAGAAAAGAAAAGAAAAGGAAAAATAAATTTGGAAAAAACATTTTTATACAAGCAAAAGATCCAAAAGGGGAATAATTACTTTCTGCTGATTGTTCTTTGAAGATGTTGCTGAGCATCTACAAGTCCCTGGCCTCCATAGTTCTTTTCATCAGTATTTAGTATGATCTGCGACATCAGTACAAGTTAAATAAGAAAAAGACATTTGTTGAAGAGTAGAATCAGACTACCAGGAATGTTTTGGCGAGGAGAAATGAACTAGAAGATATTTAGTAGTGCTAGGACTAAAAAAGTATTATGTATTATGCTTTGATCATATAATCCTCAAAGCAACTAAAAACTGAGAACAGCATATCTGAACAGTGAATATAATTATAGAACAGGCAGCGACCATACGTACTTGATACTCTCCAGCTTCTTCCACACCTACACTATATCTTTCATATGCTTCAGTTGGATGAAAGTTGAATACGAAGAGGAGAGGTCCTCTTATATATGATATTACCTGTAAACAGCAGTGAATCATCCAATTACTGAAACTATTACACGACTTCCCATACTCCAGAAATTACCAAAAGTTAATAGAAAGTGAGTAGCTGTATTAATACCACTAAAGGTCTGTTCAACTATGGCTAGTAACTTAGTCTCAAACTTTGCCCATTTTAGAATTTGAGTTCCAAGAAGTTTCAAATGTCTTTGTTATTAGAGTATTAGCATACCCAAGGTGCTTTATACATGTTTGCACACTGATTCTGAGAAATTTTACAACAATGCAAGCTTCTAAAAAAGGAGCACGATATTTTTCAAATTTTGATACACTCAAATGCACGTGGACATGCACAAAGTAGTTTGTATGGAAAGAAAGTACACCCGTACCATGCTAGTGTCATTCACATGGTGAATGTGTGGTAAACCCCTTGAAAGCAATCTGTTTTTTTCATCCAAATTCATAAGGTCCTAAAACACAGGGAAAGTCAATTAAACTGGTAGCACAACAGTCAATGTATTTGTAATACAAAACAGAAAGAACATAAAATTGAACAAAAATAAATCTGCACATATTATATTAGAACATGTATGGTGCAAATCAAGTGGAAGTTTCATCTTCCAAATCTAAGCTTAAAGCAATACAGCATAAACTGTATTAATATGGAGTGGTAAAACTGATACCTTATCAAAGGAAAATAAATTGTGATGCACTTCATTTGACAGAAGATACCAACTACGATGAGCAAGCGAATATGAGAAGTTGTTGCTTGGCATTGGGAACTCCACCCTCTAAGACAAGGAAAATTCATAAACACAAGTGAAGTCTTCAAATTGTAGATGCTACACCTAGCCAATATATAAGATGTACACCTAGCCAATATATAAGATGAAAATAAAAGGGACTGGAGCCAAAATCTCACCTTGGGATGCCCAAATTCATTGCCCATGAAATTGAGGTAAGCACGCCCACCAATTGTGAAGGTAATCATTCTGATCATCTACGTCAAGATGAATAATATATATTGAACCAAACACTCGTGAAATGAAAAGGTGGGAAAAGAGAATGGAAGTTGATTTATGCTCACTATGTTCACATAAGGAAATATCTCTTTAACTGCCATTCAGAAATGGATATTTACTTAATCTCAATTTACAGTGCCACTAAAACAATTGAAGCTGATTACACTCTGCATATGTGAAGGCTAGTGGCAACACTTACTTTGTGGAGTGAACATCCTCTAAGCAAAGATTCTGTCAAGCCAGGAGTGTGCTCGTCAATTTCACCAAACAATATCTCAGCAAATGACTGCCCTCCAGAGATACACTGACATGCAGAACATTATAGAAGGATGTGAACAATATTCAAACATGCATACGGTAAAGTCCCATGCAAACATTTGAGCTAGAACAAAGATTTATTGAAGGGATGATTACTTGATTGTGATTTTCAGCATATATAAGCATCTTATCAGCATATTGTCTGTTGCCCATTAAAGCACTGACTATCTGCAGCATAGAAGCAAATTTAGTAAATGTTCACCTGAGAGAAAGAAAAATCAACAGCACACCTTGCTCATGCTCCATTCATGATCTGGAATATTCTTTAGAAAAGATGACCACATCTCTGGTGCAGAAAGGTTGACATAATAATCAAATCCCAACCCTCCTTGTGAAGTAGGCTCACAAAGTCCAGGATAAAATGTTGCCTGAGCGACAAACAAACAAAACTTTTTTAGAACCACATAATTTTATTTAAAACCAGCTCAGCTAACTAATTAGTGCTAAATGTCATCTAGATAATAACACAAAGGCATTGAGTTACCAATTGCAATAAAAACACAGACGAGGATATTGATTAGAATCTGGCCCAAACAAAAGTATGCATGATCAAGTGGTTTTCACTGCTTTCAGTAGACTTCATTGCATCCAAACTTTTTGCTTATGCATATAGCAGTTATGCTTGAGCAGAAATGGTGAAGAGAGCATAGGGCTTTAGGGTTTGCCAAAAAAAATTTGATCATTGGGAGAACAGGATCTGTCTGTTCAGTTAACACATGGTTTCTTCTGATTTTTATCTTTTTCTTTTTCCTTCTTTTCTATAGCCATGCTAGCATTTATCTTGCAATCCATGTGGTAATTTTTTGCCATTTGAAGAAAATGCAAAAAACTATCATATCAAATGTTTTTTAGGGTTCTTCCAACGGTTATCAATTCATGCAGAAATTGATCACACAGGAGAGACAAAGGATGCTAATCGACTATTCTATCTTGCCCATCAGAAATATGGCTACAAAACACAATTGATGTAAATGATATTGTTATATTGTTTACATCTCAAATAAATATACAAATGTTAATCATAGAAAACAATGATTATTCAGCACAAAATAAAAGAAACCTAAAACCGATCGTGAATCAGAAGAATCAACCTAGCTGGAAGTCCTTGATCAACTAGGAGAATTGAAGATACAGTCGACCTAGATGTTATAATCTACCAAAAGGAAGCAATTGACCAACAAAGTTTTGAATGCCCGTAAATAATTTGAAGATATAGTCCTATTCAGAGCATAAGTCCTCAACAAAATAGATTAGCCTGGGATTCATTTGGGTATCAATAGAAGAAGAATTTAGCTACTATTAGGATTTAATAAAGCTTTCTATCTTATATCAATATATGTAATGGATTAAAATTATCAATGAAATAAGTTTAAACCCTATAATAATATGCATAGAGCCAAATACTAGAGTAAATGATGGTAAGAAGCAAGATCAAGTTTCTAAATCCTCAACCAAGTCTAAATATTGTGCTATGCCATTCATATGCTTTGAGATTGTTTGGCTTCAGGGTATGTTAGGTGAACTTGGTATTCCTCAACTTACTCTTACTCCTCAACACCAATGTTATTCAAATTGTTGTTAATCTAGTCTTTCATGAACACACCAAGACATTGAAATATATTATAATTCTATTCGTATAGTACTTAACAGATATATGATTACTAGCTTTTACATTTTCATTGAGTCCCAGATGATTGATGTGTTTATCAAAGCCCTATCTCATCATTGACATCAATTTATGGTTGACAAACTGATACTTCTTTATCCAACAACATCAATTTAAAGGGGGATTTTAGCTATACTATCTTGTTTTAGGAAGGCTGATTGATTTAGGTAGTTTGATTTAAGGAGATAGGTTGATAGGAAATTAGGTGTCCATAACTACCTTTTTAGAGAGATTGTAATTAGGTCCAAGAGCGATTACAGGGTGTAAACATGTTAATACTTGACTATTTAAAGAAAAGAGATTCCCTATCAAGAGGCATTCAAACAATTTTGACATAACAACTTTTGGAAACATGACACTAACAATTGTATGGTCTTTAGAAAATAAATCCAGAAGGCTCTAGAATCTAGATACATCTATTTTTTGAATAAAAAGGTAAAAGGAAATAATAATCCATTCTCAAAATTACTACGGCAGCAGTTATCCTCAAGCTTGATGGGCTTCTTGTAAAGGGAGAGCTCTAAACAACAAAGGCTCATCAACCATGTTAAAGGATAAAGTTGGTCACAGATGCAAATACTGGAAAAAGGAACAAGCCATGGAAAAGTCAAAGGGATGGTTTGACAAACCCAAGATATACCTTATAATGAGGTCTATAGATGTCCTCCCACCACATAATTCTTCCTTATAGTTGAGGGGTAATGTTAAGTAAGCAATATCTCAGCAACAAGCCAAAACATTTAAACATAAAAAAATTGCTAAAAATAACTAACACAAGTACCAATCACAACAAAAATCATCCAAAGCCAAGTGATGAGTTGTGATGAACTTGTCAGCCGTCATCAATATCTCTTAGATCTTGAAAGGAGATGGAGACAAGAACTGTTGTCCAAAGCTCGCTTTAGGAGAATCCAATGCATGGACACCTTGATAAAGGGGATGCACATGCCTAAGAAACAGGTTTTGGATGTTACACAGACTAACAAAATGGTCGAAAACAAATTGCCATAAGTGCCAAATAGGTTCTTAAAAGTACACCAAAATGAGCAAGTATTGGATATGACCTCACCTGCTCTTATAAAGGTAAAAATTGATCATAAGTTGATCTTTGTTAAAACATAATCATCAAACAACCACAAACCTTAACAAATCAGGATGGGATCTACATTATCAATTGGTTAATGATATGTATTTGTAGTATTATCCCTACTAAAGATGGTACTCTTAAAGAGATTGAGAGGTTGATTTGGAGATCGAAACCATAAATAGCTCCACGTGTATGTTGATTGTGCTCTAGGCTTGATTGATTAAGCTTCGCTTTGGCTTAAATTTTGTGTTTCTCTAATTAAAACATGAATTTAAGTTATTCTTTAAAGTACAATCAATTAATTGATAGAACAAATTTATACAGAAAAATAAAAGAATAAATCAAAGTTGTTTGATGTTTAAGTATCATTGATCTGAATTGAATTGTTTTTCAAGACAGAACTTTAAGCTTTTATTTCTTCACAAGGGTTTGGTTTGTATGACCATGACCAATTGAATGAGCAAGTTTATTAATTAATTATAATCAAAGATATTTTTGTTAGAAGACTACTACAATAAGATTAAAATAAGTTTGTTTTCCTTCGAAAAGATTATGAAATACAGATTGATGGAATTATCATGTGTAAAAGGACAAAGTTGTCCGTTACAATAGCTAGAAAGCTTAAAAAATCAATTTCTAAAAGCTAACCTTGAAGTTCTTCATTTAGCTTCTATTTTGTATGGATTGTAGAGGTTTTAGTTTCCAAATAGACTATTTTCTTTGTTGATTTGTTTATGTCTAAGGTTAATGTGATCAAAGCAACCATGAAATTTTAGAAAGAAAAAGAAAAATTTTTAAATAGGTATTGTTGTTGGTAGCTGTAATAAGAAAGGTGAACAAGCCTCCTAGAGTTTTCACATGTCTTTGTACATCGTTGACTTCTTGTTGAAGAAAAACTAGCAAAATGTCACACAAAGGTTTAGGGGTCTACAACTCTTTGGTAGAAGTTCCAGGTGGAGTGACAACATTAAAAAAGTAACACCTCATTTCTTTTAATGGTATTTTTGTGATAGATTTGAATGTACTTAAGATTAATACAGAAATGTTAAGCAGTAAAAGAGCTATATTTTTTCATGTATTAAGGTTTGTGAGATTGTTTTGTAAAAAGGATTCTATCTTTGTAATGTTCTCTAGTTTTATCAACATGTATATTAATACATTAGCTCGCCCGAGGAACATGGTTAAAGTGGTGAGGAAAAGGAATTAAAGATATTATTTTACATAGGATTGTAACTCTAATTTCATTTCTTTTTAATGAGTAAATTTAGTGAAAGGTTAGATTTTATAGAGATGGCATTGATTATTGGGCAAGGTAATTGATTATGGGATAAACAGGCATGAGTTGAAACCTAAATGTTGAGCACATGTAGTTTTTAAAATTAAAATAATTAGTTGAAACGATTGACATGTCAGATATGTTTTAAAACATGATCGACTAATTTTAGGTGGACAATGTTCACATCATGCTTCATTGATTTAATTGTTTGACTTCAATATAAGTGTGATGGGGTTAACATTCCTTCATTTAATAAATACAATAATATAGGGGCATTGTGTACTCCTAAAATATACACATACCAATCACAGAGAATAATGATTGTTTATCACAAAACAGGAAAAAAGTGTTGAAATCAATTGTAAAGAAAGCAATCAACTAAAAGAGTTGAATGAGCAAATGACCATGATATTAGAGATCACGGACAACCAAAAAGAAGCAATCAACTAATAGAGTTTGAATTCACTAAATAACTAAAAGATACAATCCGATTCAGAGCAGGAATTCTCATCAAAATAACCAAACAAAAATCAAAGATTAGCTTAAGATTCACGAGTGTATTAATAGAATAGGAGTTTAGCTAGTATTAGAATTTAATAAACATCTTTATTTAATATCAATATTTGTATAGGATTAGGATGACCTATATAAGTAGGATTTGAATCTGTAACAATATAAATAGGATCAAATACTATTATAAACGATAATCAAGCTTTATTTATCTTTTCCCATTAGGGGTTTTATTTCTCTCTTTATTGCTTTATTTATAGTTTTTTTCCCTTTATTTTCCTACATTTTAGATTCAATTAATCTCTTTCTTCCTAAACTCCTATCTTTTCATGTACGGTGGTACTTCTTAGAAGAGATAGCCCTTTTTAAGAGTTCAAAAATATAGAGTCCCCATAGAGATAATTGTCACCTCATCACATGTTCAATCCTAAATAAAATTTAAGTGGAAATATCTACCAAACAATGAAAATTTATATCAATTAACAAACAACACAGAGTTAACTCCCCCCATAACAAGTAAAAAAGTAAATGGAAGAAATTGCAGTGAGCTATACCACAAAATTAGACCCCGACAATGATTAGAAGGAACTTCCTAACCTAGAGAACTATAGCAAAGACTTGCATTATATTTACATGGGGTGGTGTACCACTAAATTCAAGGAGATGACCTCAAGTCAGCAAAAGCACAATTTTTTTTCTTTTTCTGGCAGTAAATTAGCTTGAGAAGTTTCTTCCAAAGAAATAAACAAGGAAGGCCATTATAGTAAACTACAACATAAACCATAGTTACCTACATCTTCAGCGATTGTTATGATATCAGGATGAAGAGTATGCAATAGCTCATTTGCCAAAATGAGATACAAGAATGCATCCTTGTCAACATGTTGATTGCAGTAACTGCAATAAAACAAAACTTGTTTCAAAACACGCCACAACCTTTAGTGCACACATTGAAAAAAATTCTTGAAAAATAGATGCTATGAAATTAAAACTAGTGACATGGATAACTTACCAGAACCTTATTTTGAGAAAAACTAGAGACCTTTCTTTGGACAAATGGGAATAGGACCCTTTTCCTTAATAGTAGTTTCTCTTTCTATTTGTACCACTAACCCATGGCTCCTATTGCCATTAGCCTCCAATTCATTTGTACTATGTCAATTTTTTATGCATTTTAGGGATGATTGTCATTTTCTTGTCTTAGAAGCAACATATATAATTTGGATAAGCACCAAAAAAACAAATCATTTATTCAAAGGGTACAAAAGCAAATTAGGGGCAGATTTGATTAATAGAGAGGACTCAAGCAATGTTTGAGAAATTAAATGAACCTATAAAGTCAAGAAGCTATGAAAACAATTAATAGATATATAGGAAGAAAATAAAATTAAGATTAGGAAATCAAGATTGACATAACAGATGTCTTACTCTTCCAGGTTGCCAGTAAAAGAAGCAAAACCATTGTGTGTGTACATCATTGATGAGAGTGAATGAAACTGGAAACCATCTATGTGATACTCCTCAACCCACCTGCCCAAAGAAAACATCTTAAGAAATGCCATGAATTATGTACTGGAAAAGTACATGATGAGATACTATAAAGAAACAGAATTTTAAAATGATTTCTTGTGCTTCAAATTTACCAATTCAGATTTGAGAGTAGATACTGTAATACTTCTTGGTCACCATATTTGAACATTCTAGTACCCCAATATTTGTGATGTCCTCTTTTACCTATTCAAAGAGGGGAAAGTTAAATATGGAATTAAAGAAAATGTGTATGTGTAAGAGATGGACACAAGCTCATGGAGAAGTTTGCAAGACCATTGCACCATCTCCATCTTGTGTTTGTCAAAGAACCATCTCAAATGCAAAAACTTAAGCTATTAAATAAGATCTCAAGATATGATTTATGTTACTCTCTCCCTCAAGTGGAAACCCTGTAGACTTGAAACTTACACAGACTCACACTACCTTATGCTTAATTTTTATCAAATAAATGGGGATGGTGAGATTCGGCTCATGATCGCCTAGTCATCGAGGTTCTGATACCATGTTAAATAACCATTTTAACCCAATAGCTCAAGTTATTAGGTAAGGTTCCAAGATATAATTTATATTTTTTCTAATAAGCTTTTGGATTAAGATGGTTATTTGATATGTTATCACCTTGATGACCAGGCGGTCACGATTTCGAATCTCACCATCCCTATTATTTGATAAAAATTAAACATAAGATAATATGGGTTTGTGCTCAAAAGGCTTTCACTTGAGAGGTTATGTTAGAGTATAATATAAATTATATCTTGAAACCTTACCTAATAGATTAAACTATTAGGTTAAGATGATTCTTTTACAATGTTTTAGTGTTTCACAAACACATGTGTGAACAGAAAAGAAGTTAATCTTAACACGACATTGAAATGGTGTATTGCCTATAAGTGAATATGACTCCCTTAAATACTTCACACATGAGAGAAGAAACACTACTAAGATCTTCAATAAAGGAACATTGCATTCTCTTAGGACATTCATTGTTTATCCAAGTAAAACAGGTAAAAGATGAAGATTAAAAAAGTAAAAAGCATGATACACAACAAGTCTTGATTTGCACATGAAAAAGATTTCACATCAGCGGTATGGAATGAGATTATTACATTATCTTTGATGTTTGCAACTAAAATTAGGCATACAACTAATACAAAACAACATGGTGTAACCTCTTTCCCATGCTATTTTGAGTATATAAACTATAACTCAGCTATATAGGACCTTCGGCTTTTGATAAAGGAATTGTTATGAAGATATGCATGTTAATGAACATCTAGAAGGAAGCATGTGATTGTTTATTGAAATTGACTTCCCTAATTAGTATAAATCAGGATTTCTATTTTAAACTAATAAAAAAGGCAAGTTACCCGTAATCTGATCATCATAATAGAATAGGTAGGTACCCTTTCTTTCAGTTTATTGATTTTATGCCACAACATTCAAAAAGTAGAGATAGAACACTAAATATATAGGTTCATCACATTGCTCCATATGAGTTTCTAGTACATTAGGAAAAGGAAATTATTTGTTCCTAGATTTCTTGCAAAACAACAAACAATTTCAGGGCATGGAAATCTACTTAACAATTATGCTTTATGCAACCTCAAGCCTTTAAATGACCACCAACTCTGTCACTGGAGTAGATTGAAACACTTATTGTCAGTCCACATGCTTAACTTTTCATATGTGTTCCTGTTATGTGCTGATTTACCTTATGATCACTTAGGTCATAATAATACTTATATATAGAGTGCAACTCGTATTTCCATTAGATGAGAGATTATTTACTCAAAAGACCTCTGTGAGACTACCTCACACCCAGACATCACATTGCCACCTCCCCATCTCCCTCAGCAACTACACGAAAGAAGCACAAGGCTGGCTCGGTTAAAGCCCAATAAAACTAAGATAAAGAATCAGGCTCATCTTCAATTTTTTTTCTTATGTGCCAGAGACAATTAAGCCTAACAGCCTCTTTATATGCATAGATACATATTGTGCACATTGCAGGGCAGGTCATCGTGACAAACCATTCTAAGGTGCCAGCTTGCACAGAAACAAAAATTATACTCTTTCAAGTGAAAATATGATGTATTTCGCTTCAAGCTAATCAAGAAGCTGGTAGGAAAACAAAGAGGTGACAAACATCTTTCACCATTATAAGATCAGTTTTACCTGTGTGAAAATAGCAATCATTTGATCCATCAAACAGTGATAGTCCAACCATCTCATCTGCAGCTGAATAGGAATGCACAATATCTAAAAACACCAACAGTCCCAGTCCTGTAAAACAAAAGGGCCCAATAAGAGAGGCTCAGCTGAAAATTAATAAATGAATGATAAAAATGATCAATGTGTATGTTAAGAGAGTGTTTTGCCAAAAGGAGACAAGAAAATATATGCCTGGATGAATATTGAAGGTGGAAGTCAAAATTTTAAACACTTTTGTATTCAATAGATGATAATTGGTTGTTTAGGGATTATTTTCTGTTCACATACAGGGTGAATTAAGAATTTATTTCATATATACATCACGTCTGTATTGTATGTTAAGGGCCTAGAAACAAGTTGTGAATCTACACATCATATGAATTTATACAAGATGATACAAGACCTTTAGCCTTGTTATTTTTCCTTCAACGTAATTGGTGCAATATTAAATTCCATGCAAACAGAGTTATTATATAAGCAATAAAAGGTAGCTACAGCCACTCAGCCCCAGCCCCAGCTAAGCATAAATGAATTTATAAAAAGGTAGCTACAGCCACTCAGCCCCAGCTAAGCATAAATGAATTTATTAGGTTGTGTTTGGTTTTGAGTTAAAAGGAGTTAAATGTTGCTTAACCCCTTTTAACCTTGTTTGGGATATTTTTTAGGAAGGGAAAAGTTAAGGGGCTTAACACCTACCCCCCAAATGGGGGTTAAGTGTTAACCTATGAGGGGCGGGGTGACAATTTTTAATGGGGAAAGATTTTGAAGTTTGTGCAACATTTTTTTCCAAAATTCAGCTTTCATTTTCCCTCTCTTTTACACCCAGCCAACAAATTAGTCTCACCATTTTACCTTATTTATTATTGTTTTTATTATTTTAATTTTTAAATTGACTTAAAAATTATTGGGTCCAACAATTATATATAATTTTTACACATCTACCAAACACTTTACCCTCTAACCACTTTCTTACACCCTTAACACTTTACCCTTTAACCACTTTCTTACACCCTTAACACTTAACCTCCAATTTTTTACCCCAAACCAAGCACAACCTTAAGGTTAATGAATCAAATGAATCAGTATCAGATGAGGAATGGTAACCGTGTGCTTCATCAACCAAGCGCTTGAAATCATCAGGAGTGCCATATCGGCTACTAACCGCATACAAATTGGTGACCTGCATTGCCATAGAGATGATCGCTCACCATTGAACAAGGAAAAAAAAAGTACTTCACGGGTCCAAACATGTGTTGAGATTACAAAACCAATAAACTTTGGAAAGAAATTTAAGAATGCTAGTAAATGGGCTAGTTGTATGATATTCAAGTAAAATTGAATATATTATGTCTGTAACATGCTCCATTTACATAACACAATTAAGTAAACAAGAGGTTGTGATAGCAATTAGCATTGAATATATAGTCTGTAAGATGTTCCATTTATACAACACAATTAAATAAACAAGAGGCTGCAATAGCAATTAGCATTAAGATGCAATTATTCTCAAGGGTCTAAATTTCATAAGAAATGGGATTGAAAACATTAAAATTTTACAGCATCTAGTAAATCCAAAACCTGCTAATTTATTAGAATATACGTTTCAGCTTACCACCATAAAGGTACAAATTATAGATGTCAGCAATTCAGGGAAACTTAGATTTACCAGGTTTTTCAATTCTAAATAAGATACAGAGTGTGGGAAGAGTGCTTGACTCACCCGATAGCCAACAGTGAAATAATCTTTGTGTTCAACAACTCCAATCAACTGGATTGCATTATATCCAGCTCCCTTTACATGAGGAAGGACCTATCATGAGAAAAATCATAGTGAAGAACAGAAGTATGGGTCGATATGTTACTCTGTATGAAAATAGATCAAGAATGAAAAACATGAATAGCTACCTTCTCTGTGAAGTCAGCGAAAGAAGATATCTTTGGCTCTGAGCCACTAATACCAACATGGCACTCATATATACGCAAGGACTTCGGCACTTTTGGGTGTTTGTTTTTCCATTTGTAAGCATGCTCTGGGGATGGTTCCCAATGGATGGCAAAAGCTTCGTTCCCGTTTGTATCTTATAATCATGAACAAAGTTCAGATGAACCCAATGATTAATATATGCAGAGTATATTCATCGAACTAAAGAAGAGTAGAAATTTTGAAGGCAATGGGAATATTCCTGAAACAGAGCGAGGCACTAAGATTTCAAGCAAACAGAACAACACTGGTTGTCTAGTGAAATACTATCCAAGAGAAGCTGTTCACCTCATATGCATTTCTAATTTCGAGAAGGTTGGGTCCCAGTATTAATCTGGAGCAAGGGAACCAATTATAACAACTAGGAAAGAAAGGCAATCTTTAAGAGCCCAAATTAATCATCCATGATGAGAGAGGATGAAAGGCAGACAGGAGGGAAAGGTCTTGCCCAGAGATATACATTGAGAGGGCCATATAAATGGAAATCAAGTCCCATGTTTTCCTTACGGTCAAATACAAAACCCCACCTTTAACACTAAGACTTGTTCAGTACGTGGTTTTTTCTTTCAGGAACGAAGAGTGGTGCTTGTAATTCTGGGGGCTGTATACACATGCAGGGTGAAGGCGAATCATTGTGTGAATATAGTTAATTTCCATTCAGCCATCTTTTATTTTTCATTACAATAATATCACCATCAACCAAAGAGTACCTCGATGCTTCGTTAACAAAATTAAACAGGATTCAGTGCTCCCAGTAAAAATAATAGAAAAGCAACAAATGAGTTGCGGAATTTGTTTACCTGGTTGCACATAAGTAGCCCAAGCAGGCACACGTTCCAGTGGTCCACTAGGAGTGTTAAAATAGACCCTGTATTTGCTTCCATGAGGAATAGCTGGGGTGTACTTTTTCAACCATGCTTGCCTTCCTTTACGTGTCTCAAACCAATATGGCAGAGGAGGCTTCTTAGCACGAATTTTCTCAAGCCATACAGGGTCACTCTTGATATTATATATATCATATTCTTTTCCTTCATCAATCACCGTACAAGGAGGTAAATTACTTGGTGGATCATTTTTATGTAGTTGTTTCCATTCATTGTATCTAGTTTCTGCATCTGGGATAGGTATTTCTTCCAGTTCTTCTTGTGTTTGAGGGCCATTAGGGCCAAATAATTGCTCATATAACTTTGCTGGCAATTCAAAACGTCTATTTACAAAAGTATCTTCTCCAGGTTCCCAGTAGTCATCATTTGCTTTCTTGAAGATTTCTTCAATACTAGCATCGCCACTGTCACCTTTATCGTAGTCATCCACATAATTATACTGCTGAAAATAAAGTTGATCAGGTTGTACTCCATCCTTGAGTTTATCTTCGAGAATAATAAACCAGTAGCCATAATCATCATGACCAAAATGACCCTCTCTAGCAGAGTTTTCCGTGGGTGACCACCCATTAAAGTCACCAATTAATGAACAGTAGCGAGCACCTGTATCCAATTCACCATCCCTTATTATTTTTCAATTTCATCCAAACAAACAAGAAGTTGAAAACAAATCAAAGTTTTCTAACCGGAAAGTTAAAAAAAGAAAATCGATGAAACGGAATACTCAATAAGTGGTGGTGGTGGTAACCAATAGCAATGAATCAAATCGAATAGAATGTGGTGTGAATTTAATAACCTGGAGCCCATTCCATAAAATCCATCCGATGCTCTGGGTGACGATGCAAACCCATAAGCTCAAATCTACACAACAAAAGTGAAGTGTTTTTTATCCTAGTTGGTTTAATCTCTTTTTATTCAGGAAAAAAAAAAAAAACAGAGAGAGAATAAGCGGGTGAAATGAAAGGAGCCAAACCCATAAGCAATGTCCTTCAGCATAAGGTTTCGTTTGAAAAGTTCATCTTTGAGGTCCTTCAATGATTTATACCTGCAAACAACAGGGAACACTTAGTAAAAAAAAAAAAAACAGTTGGTGGTTTCTCAAAGGAGAAAAATTGATTATGTGCTTACCTTTCCCTGAGAAAGTAAGCAAACTGTTTGTGAGAAATGCCAAGTCTCGTGAGAAATCCAACTGGGTTTATCCCTTTTTTCTCTTCGTCTTCTTCTGTTTCATCATCGCCTTTCTTTTTCTTCTTCTTCTTCTTACTACCGTTATTATTCAAGTCCTGCTGTTGCTGTTCTTTTTGGTTTGCTGAGGCTGCGCATTTTATTATTCGGACTTTGTTGGAGAAATTTAGTGTGGTATGAGGTTTGTTTTGGAGAAACAAATTGTTAGGATAGAGAGACTGACATTGACAGAATCTGGTTGAGGACACTGAGATTGAGGCTGAGAAAGTGTTTAGTGTTGAACAACTCACCAACATGTTCGTCGTTCTCAACTGTACGCAGCACACAGAAACACAGAAGACTTCGAGAGGCTTTCGGGGTTTTAGATAAGAACACCAGGCTTTTCTTTTGAGGTTTTAGACATGACTCCGCCTTAATGCATAATTGGAGGCAGTTTGTTACTTTTTTTTAATTTTTTATTTAAAAAAAATGTTAATTTTGTTTTTAACCACAAAAAATATATATATATATATATATATGTATAAGTAAAAAACTCATACTTAATTTAAGATTATAATAATATATTTTAATAGAAAATATAAAAAATTATAATAAGTGACATCACAACAACATAAATAAATAATAATAATAATAATAATAATAA
>NW_011500020.1:170031-171611 GCF_000495115.2 Populus euphratica
GGTATCGATTATGTTTAAATTAGACTTTGTAGTTTCTACTATGTTGTTTAAGAGGTTGAGAACTTTCAAATATTTTTATTTGAATATTTGTTATTTTAAAATATCATAAGATTTGCCTTTTAGATGTGTTGGTCAAAATAAGTATCAATCTATTTTATTTAGGCTCATTATCAATCTGATTAAGTTAATTTGTTATGGCATCATTACTTCAATATTATTATGGTAACTTATTTTGAATGTATTTTTCATCTTTACCTGGATAGCTTTAAATCAACGTTAGATAGGTTTAGATTCTAATAATAAAACATTCTTTTAAAAAAAATCTCCACTAGTTTATTGAATTTTAGAGAATTGTTTATGACCGCTTGATCACACCATTAGGCCCCAGAAAAGATAAGTATAGGGCCATGATGAAAACATAAAAGTATCATTAGGCCCCAGAAAAGATAAGTATAGGGCTATGATGAAAACATAAAAGTATCAACATAATAAAATAATATTTTTTTTTATTTTTTAAAAATTATTTTTGATATTATTGTATCAAAATAATTTAACAACACCAAAAAAATATCAATTTCAATTAAATAAAAAATAATAATTTTTTTCAAAAAACACTTTTGAAACGCAAAAATAAGCATTATATAAATAGGAATAGGTAATTACATTATAATAGGTAAAAGCGTGAGCGACTGTATAGAGACACTAAAGTTTTGCCTAATCACAATGATTAGTACTTAAAAATGTATTTTTATCAAGGTTTTATATCAGCATTTTGCACTTGAAGTATCAATAACTCCTTAACTAAAACATATTTTATAATAACAAGTTTAATACTATAAGATACTTTTAATTTATAGTAAATGTTCATCTTAAATCCAAGTCTATCACATAAATCAAAGGATTGATTGATGAGTTCAACTATTGAAATTAAGAAGACAAAGAAAGGGTGAAGCTTGGAAAAGAAATATTGGTTCAGTCTAAACTAAAACACTATTCAGTCATTGGGTCAAATCTGGAACTGTAGAACTTGAATTTGGATTTGCTCTATATGGATGGAAAGCTAAGACATAGACCTAAAACATTTATGGGAATGCAAGGCTCAATTCTATTGTTTGAAAGTCTAAATTTTAGCAACAACGGAGAAATCTGAATCTATCTTATAGCCCAGACACTATTTAGCCTATATCTTGAGTTCTAGAAGTCCAAATGTCCTTTTTTTTTTTGTTAGAAAACCGAGACAATTTCTAAGAACTTTCATGTATCAAGTCTGTTCAAATTCTAATGTAAGCAATCACGTTTTGTTTAAACAAAAAGATAAAGATTGTTATCAAGTCAAGATATAGTCACCCACTCAACAATTAGCCAATAAATCAATAGTTGTCAATTTTGGCTTATAAAACGAGGCATTTGTCATGCCACTAGACATCTTGGTTTTCAGATCAAGATCATGTTCTTGCTCTTTTTCTTTATATTTTTGTAATATTTAAGTTTTGCTTTCATTAATCTCTTGTTTACATTTTTTATTTTCTTTACTATACTTAGTTAACTTATATCATGTTTATGTTCTTATATTGTTTCTT
>NW_011500020.1:171896-173405 GCF_000495115.2 Populus euphratica
GCTATGAAAGGAACTTGATTTGTTGTTAACATAAATTATAATAATGGATGCCTGAAAATATTTACAAATATTAGCATTATTCAAATAAGATAACTAATGTAATCATGTTAACCATTTATAATCCGATTGGAACCTTCTTTATGTGTGGTTTCCAATTGAGTAATAAAAAGAGTTTATACTATATTTGTTTGAAATATCATTAGTGGATCATCTAACCTTGACATTTGTTTTTTATCATTGTTTAATCCTTAAATTAATCTTGCATCTCAAAGTCCTCTTTACCTTCTTCATCTTATTATTGTTGTTGTTGTTGTTGTTTTTTTGTTATTTATAATTTATATAGTTAACTTCCATGTGGTTCGACCCTAGTCTTGCCGGATTATTTATTATTTTGATACTCCAACACTTGAAAAAAAAGCATCAATCTTTTGATCATATCACACAATCATTTACTATTATAGGAAATTATATGATGAAGAGACATCATATGAAGCATTTGTTGTGGGTTATTCCATTGCCACCCGTGTTGATGGATGATTATTCAAACCTTCATGGCCAAAAGAATGGCATTTATTAGTTACATGAATTGACTAGTCATTAATTCGATGTTCTTATTTACAATATAATTACTAATAAGTTATGGTGTTAACAAATTAGTCTTATAGAGTTTGTCAATTTGTTAGATAATCTATTTAATTGATCGTTATCAACCTCTTTTTCCTATAAAAAAGAAACTATAATTAGAAACTTAATCCTGAATGAAGCCATATAGCAGTCTTGTTGATCAAATGGAATGTAAAGTTATTAACTTATGTTAATCTGATGGAAAATTTGATGATCGATGATTAGTACTTAAAAGTGCATTTTTATTAAGGTTTTCTATCATAATTTTGCACTTGAAGTATTAATAACTCCTTAACTAAAACATGTTTTATAATAACATATTTAATAATATAAGATACCTTTAATTTATGATAAATATTTATTTTAAGTGCAATTTTAATTTATGATAAATATTTATTTTAAGTACAATCCTATCATAAATGAAAGGATTAATTGATGAGTTTAAGAATATAAATTGAAAGGACAAAGTGATGGCCAAACTTAGAAAAAAAAATGCTAATGCAATCCAAACCGGAACACTGTTCGATAATTGGGTCATATCTGGAGTTGTAGATCTTGGATTTAGGTCTACTTTATATGGATGAAAAGGTAAGACATAAGCCTATAACTTTCATGGGAGCCCAAGATTTAAAAATGTCATTTTTAAGTCCAAATTAAAGCAACAACGAAGAAGTCTGAATCTGTCCTGCAACCCGAATACTGTTCAGTGTTTGGCCTATATTTAAAGTTTTAGAAGTCCAAATGACCTCAATTTGTTTTCCTGGAAAGCTAAGATAATTTCATTTGTTTTCCTGGAAAGCTAAGACAATTTCATATAAATTTTATATTTTCAAGTGGTTTCAATTCTGACGTTATCAATGATATTTTGGGCAGACAAGAGAAGAT
>NW_011500020.1:173511-181120 GCF_000495115.2 Populus euphratica
CCCATATTGTATGGGATAACCGATGCCTGAGCTATGAAAGGAACTTGATTTGTTGTTAATATAAGTTATAATCATGAATGTCTGACAACATTTATAAGCATTATTCGAATAAGATAACTACTATAATCATGTTAATAATTTATGATATGATTGGAACCTCCTTTGTATGTGGTTTCCAATTGAATAATAAGAGTTTATACTATACTTGTTTGATATACCATCAGTAGATCCTTTAACCTTGACATTTGTCGTTATCATTATCTAATCCTTATATTGATCTTTCATCTCAAAGTTCTCATCAACTTCTTTTTTTTCTTTTTCTTTTCATTATTATTATAATCTTTTTTTTTATTATTATTATTTTTTTTCATTATTATTATAAGTAATATTATTGTTGTTGTTGTTTTTATTTATAATTTATAAAATTAATCTTCCTATGGTTCGATCTTGGTCTTGCCGGCTTATTTATTACTTCGACACTCCTACACTTGGGAGAAAATATCAATCTTTTGGTCGTGTCAATCGATCATCATCAACTTGTTTATCGATCATCAATTTCTAGATCAACGTGCTACTTTTTTTTAATTCTTCCTTCCAACAAGGAGAAAATACAATTAAAAAATTTAATCCTAAGAATAAGCATACAGCAACCTTATTGATCAAACGGAATATAGAGTTCTTAACGTTAAAAAGTTACAAAAGAAAGAAAGATAATGCATAAACCAAAATATAAAGAAAATATATAAAATGGTAAATAAATAAAGTTATAGGCATAAGTTTTAAGAAAATAAGCTAAGATAAGCAAAAGAAAAGCAATAAAAAGCATAAGTTTATAAATAAATCATATGAACTATATATATTGGGCTAGCTATTATTCCAAGTTGTTGGATGGTCTATTTATAATATTATAAAAATAGAGTTTCATGTAAATATAAAATCCTAATTGTATATAAATTGTTTTTGATAAAGAAAAACCTCATAATCTCAATCATAATACAATATGTACTTTTTTTATTTGCATACATCCTTTTGACAATTATGTATATTCATGTCAATGTATAAAATCAACTAGTTAACTTGTTAAAGGCTCTTATTAATATGTATAAGACTTAATTGTTAGATCGTTAATGTGAACACTAATCTCTTAGTTGATTTCACCTTTCTTTATTGATCATTGGTCAATTCAGCATTTTTTATAAGCTTGCTTAAAAACTAACCATAAACAGATATTGTTTTAATCATATAACATATGGATGAATTATTTCTAATATAAATAAATCCCTTTACATTCCCTTATTTAGGATAAATATAATAATATTGACCCGAATTTTATGTCTAAATCAATAGAAAAATTGACCTTGAATGATGTGCTAATTCGAGTATAAAATGTCATGTTTCATTGTTTTACATGTCATGATTATTTCATATGTCATCTAACTAAACAATTTTAAATTGAAATGTTTTTTTGGATTTTAAGCATAACACTTAGATTTCAAGAAATACAAAATTAAATTATAATTAATTCATAAATTCTTTAATCAATACAAATCCTCAATTCATCCCTGCAAACATTTAAAGATTCTTGGAAAAAGAAAAAACACAAGCTTACTTCTCTATTCAAATATGCAAATGGTATCTTCAAGGTTTGCATAACAAAACCTTATTTTATCACCTACTTTGAGTACTATATAAATTATACAAAAATTTATCATCAATGATGATTTAAAAAATTAAAGAATGTTTTGATCCATACTAAAAAGAGATTTTATAATAAAGAAATAATTTCTTCATATTAGAAGTAAAAAGATTTTTTCATTCTAGGATAACCATATAAACCTCAACATATAAAACAAATTCCATCTTAATATGGCCTAATGTTAAAAAATTTCCATGCAATCAATTTGATTCAATTGAGTTTATAACCCTGACACATATTTTCCCCCCTTTTTAATATATGTTTGTATTAAAAACAAATTCCATCTTAATATGGCCTAATATTAAAAAATTTCCATGCAATCAATTTGACTCAATTGAGTTTATAACCCTAACACATATTTTTCCCCCTTTTTAATATATGTTTGTATTGAATGAACATCATCTTTTTATGTTAAAAAAATAGCCCACAATAGAGCGTGAGCAACATCTAATTATTTTTATAAGGCCTTTAATAAAAAAATATTTACTTATATTCATACTCAATGTTTTATGAGATATTGTAACTTTTAATGTGAGATTTTACTAAGAAATTTTAAATTGGAAAATTTACTAAAATTTCATCAGAGTTTTCTTTATACCGAAAAATCTCAAGTTATCGACTAAAGCCCGTTGCGTATTAATATTCAACCAATCCACATCTTATTCATTGTTTAATCATCATGGACTCATCACACCACAACTCAAATACATTGTATCCATAATATGTCATGATTGTTCAAAATAAAATATGCAAATCTGTAAATAAAAAACAAATTTAAGGAGTATAAATACACATTAATTATTTGGGATATAATAAAAGAAACTAATATAACATCATAAATTTTACGTGTGTAGGTCGAACTTAAAATTATATAAATTTCAGGATAATTTAATATTTAATTTCAAATCTCAATACACTATAAAAAATGGATCTAATATAAGTTAAACAAAATCATCTTGGAATGTCCTATATAACTATCATTTTGTTCATGGTTGTAAGGCACTTGTAGTTAATATTAATTAAGATTACATCATATAAATTAAAAGCAAATGTAATAATACATTTAAATTGCAACTCAAAATTATCAATAATTTCTTTTCAATGATCAATAGAATTCATATGTTAGCCTATAGAATCCGTTCATTCTTTCATCCCTCACCGACATTATTTTCATTTTTAAAAAATTAAATTTCATTGTCTACTATCGAGCATTAGTTCCATTACCAAAAACTAATATCTTCATTCCTTATCAGGCATTATTCCCACTTTTAGGAATCTAAGTTCGTTGCCCATCACCAGAAACTAATTCCTTCACCCCTTACTAGGCATTATTTTCATTTCTGGAAATCTAATTTTATTGCCCATTACCGGGCATTAGCTTCATTACCGAAAACTAATTACTTCACCCCTTATTAAACATTATTTTCTCTTTCAGAAATCTATTTTTTTCATTATCATACATTATTCCTTCTTCCATAAATCTAATTTTACTGTCTATTATCGAGCATTAGTTTTATTACCAAAAACTAATTATGTCACTTCTTATCAAGCATTATTCTCACTTCTAGGAATCTAATTTCATTGTCCATTACCAGAAACTAATTCTTTCACCCTTTACCAGATATTATTCCTTTTTTTTTTAAATCCACCAGAAACTAATTCTTTCACCCTTTACCACATATTATTCTTTTTTTAAAAAAAATCTAATTGTGTTGCCCATTACTAGGCATTAGTTCTATTATTGAAAATTAATTTTTTTGCCCTTTATTGAGCATTATTCTCACTTCCAGGAATCTAATTTTGTTGCTCATTACAGGGCATTAGTCTCATTACTGGAAACTAATTCTTTCGTCCTTTAACAGGCATTATTCCCACTTTTAGGAATATAATTTTGTTTTCCATTACCAAAACCTAATTCCTTCACCCCTTATCGAGCATTATTCCCACTTCTAGGAACCTAATTTTGTTGTCCATTATTGGAAACTTATTCTTTTACCTTTTAACAAACATTATTTCTATTTTTAGTAATCTAATTTTATTGCCATTTACTGGGTATTAGTTCAATTAGCAGAAACTAATTCTTTCTGCTTTACATTACAATTTTAGCACAGAATATCATTACATCACCAAAACTATTGTTATAAACTAAATAAAAAAAGATTGAGGTGTATGACACCTACCTATTACAAAAACTCAAGTGGTACCTTCCTAGCTGCACAACTCTTATGGCTTTTCCTGTACTAATAAATACGTCACATTATTTTTCATTCCATGTGCATCCCTCAATATTAATATTCTAAATCAATTTATTTTATCTTAACCTTCATTTCTCATTCAATCCTTATTTGATTTTTATTTTTTCTTAAATTTATTTTCTTAGTTATCTCAACAAAAAAAACTCTCATAACATATATACACATATATCTTCTCAAACTATATTTTTATAACCATTTCTGATTTAAAACTCACATCAAGGATACCTAAAATTAAGCAAGCAATTAGGCATATAAAATTTATTTATTTAACATGTTCTTTCAAAAACATATAAAAAGTTCCAACAAAACTCAATAGCAATGTTCTTAACATTTATAGTTCTATATTTGTATGATCATAGTTATACATATATTATATCATTGAAACATTCTCGTATTTACATCAATTTCTTGATATTTCCTTCCTTTACATAAGAACTCAAACATATTTACAATAACATTCATCTTTTAAGTTCAATAATTCTCCATAAATTTCAACAACATAAATGTCTAAGTTAATCTACGTAATGTAATGAAACTCTAAAATTCTTTACTTTGTAACATATACATTAATCTACTACAATATCATTTAACTACATATAATTATATTTCATGCAACATAATCACTTATTAATCAGTCATTAGTCCCTTAAGGACCCCATGGTTTTCTTTATCATTTTTACCTAAATTAATACCCAACACAATTTAATCTAACCCAATTGACCAATTCATAGTCAATTTATATTTTCCTTAAATTTTCACTCTAAACTATAGCATCAATTTCATGATTTTAACCTCAATTGTTACCATTTCATATAAAATTTCTAGGTTAGGTTTTAAACTCCTTATAGAATAATAATCAAGTCTTTGAACCCCAACCAGTAAAATATTCCTTGTTTTTCCATTTTTTTCCCTTTTTTTCTTCACCTTCTCTCTCTAACTCAATCTTTTATCTCTTTGATCTTTTTTTTTGGATTAAATGTAAGTAAATATTATAGATCAAAAGAAACTAAACTAGAAAACCAGCAAGTCATATATACAAAATATGTATAAACCAAAAGAAAGAATTAATAGGAATAGGCTTCTAATGTAAACGACATGAACCAAATAACATGAAACACTAAAAAGCAGACAAAAAAGAGCAAGCCTCCTAAAAATAAGAAAAACACTGATTATAAAGCAGCAGTTAGCTAAGGAACTAAGCAATCCTGCTGGTACCGAACTCTTCAAAATACTAAACCCTCACTCAATAGCGGTTCTTAATGAAGAGTATCGAAAATTAAATAGCTCCTTTTCATTTTCTGATGAATATTCTGTAAACTCATTCAAGTGATATCAAACTCCATGAATAGGAAAAATGATTCCTTTTTGAATACCATAATCAGCATCACCAAGATAATATTTCTCTATAAATTAAAAAAAAAACCTATTACTATCTTTATCTAATAAGATATTTTATATGTTTATTGCATATAATAAATACTTTATTATATAACTTCTGGAATTTTTAGACCATTAGGTCTTAATAATGCATCACCTAAAACCTGAGAATCATGTGCACTTCCTTCCTAGCCAACTAAACATATATAAACTTCAAATCAAAAGTTATAGCTGCTAAAATATTTTACGTTGTTCCTTCTTTTCGACCTCAAAACTTTCCTTGAATCTTAACAGGAACATGGATACCATCAATAGCTCATGAATCTTAACAGGAACATTTGCAGGAACATGGATACCATCAATAGCTCCTATACAATCCTATATAAATATGAAAAATAATTTATAACCTTTTCTTTTAGATGTAATTAATTAATGTATAAAAATATTGGTATTGTTCTCATACCTTAAAATAAGGATAAAATCTTCAATTATTCATTATCTCTGTTTGAACTGTATCCTCTAGGTGTTTAATAAGGTATTTGTATAACTTAAGAACTGCTTTTTAAATAATTCTAAAGTAACAATGGATAGTTTCAACAGACCTATAATATATACCACTAATAAAACAAAATCTTTAGTTTTGGCCTATAATTTGTAAGAATATAATTACTTGCTCCCTAATAGACATATTTTGAGTTGATCATAATAGGTCATAACTTGTGAGAACATCACACAATATATATAAAACAATTGGTTTCATAAGAATTTGTTCAACGCAATGTCTATCACCTCGATTCAAAATACTATTAATATGAAATTCTCATTGAGCAATTGCATTTATACGTGGTTCTCTTGGTATATAAATTATACTTCTGTTTTGTTCAATAATAGCTACACTTGTAGCTATCACAGTTATAGCTGCTTCTATATATGCTGCATGAATTATTTTACTATCCATAACATGAAAGTGAAGTTTTCTGATAACAAAACCTAAAAATTTAGGGAAATAAACATTAAAAAAAACTTATAAAATACTTACATAATCAATACAATGAATATGCTCAAAGAAGCTGATAATGTATAATAGTTATGGCAATGATATATGATTCCCTAAACAAACAATGTCTTAAAATATATTATTTAAAATCATAAAATTCAATTTCTTGATGATAAAACCCTTTGAAAATTATACAATTCATAAGTTCACAACGATTAATAAACAATGCGCAATGAAATCCAAATAATTACTGGCATGGTCCCATAAATTTATCCATATATAACAAATATAATCAAACATTAATCGTTAATTAATCAAAGCAAAATAAAACAAGCATATTTATAAATATAGCAAAATAAAGCAATAACTATAGCAACAATCACGTTTTTTTTATGGTGGAGGTGTTATCCACGTTTTTAGACTTCCATGTTTAAATTCCTCTATTCCCTAATTCCCCTTAACTACCTCTCGATTCTCTAATTCTTTAATTTCGTTCTCTAATTGCCCTTAACTTCCTCTCAGTTCTCTAATCCCCTTGTTCTCTAATTCCTTAACTTCCTCTTTCTGTGCACAAAGAAGCAGGACAGATAAAAAATTCAAGGGGCAAGAGGACTAGACCTCAAAGACCTGCTCCTCCTTCCAAATTCTCCTTCCTCGCTCCCCCAGAGTTCTCCTTCCTCGCTCCCCCAACTATTTGTACTGATAACATTGGGACTTGAAAAAAAAAAAAGCAGGGGTTGTTCCTCAACACATAATCCCTCGATCATTGATTCCCCCCATTAACTTTTCCTCTCTCTCTCTCTCTCTTTGTGCTTCCGAGCAGGTTGTGTTATAGAGTAGGGGTTGTTTCTCAACACATAATCCCCCAATCCAATGGCAAAGTTAGGTTTTTTTAAATGAGGGGGAAAATTATTAACTAATAATATATTATTTAGACATGCATTAGAAAGCAATTCAAAACATATATATTAATTCATATAAAGTAAAATTAATTTAAAAAAACATGTCAATTCATTAAAATCAAAACCTATTTGAATTTACACACACACACACACACACTAAGGATGATGAGTGATTAGTACTTAAAAGTGCATTTTTATCAAGGTTTTATATCATCATTTTGCACTTGAAGTATCAATAACTCCTTAACTAAAGCATGTTTTATAATAATATATCTAATAATACAAGATACCTTTAATTTGTGGTAAATATTCATTTTAAATGCAGGCCTATCACATAAATGAAAGGATTGATTGATGAATTTAAGAAATGAAATTGAAAGGA
>NW_011500020.1:181327-182569 GCF_000495115.2 Populus euphratica
ATTTTTAAGTCCAAATTGGAGCAACAACAAAGAAGTCAAAATCTGTTCTATAGCCCGAACACTATTCAGTGTTTGGCCCATATTTAGAGTTCTAAAAATCCAAATGACCTTTATTTTTTTTTTCTTAAAAACTAAGATAATTTCATACAACTTTTATACATTTCAGGTGGTTCCAATTTTGATGTTATCAATGATGTTTTGGGCAGACAAGAGAAGATAAGGATTGTCACCAAGTCAAAAGTTGGCCACCCACTTATCAATTAGTCATCAAATCAATAGCTCCCAATTTTGGCCTATAAAAGGAGACATTTGCCATGCATTTAGGCATCTTAGTTTTCCAGATCAAGATCATGCTCTTCCTTTCTCTCTTTGTATTTTTTGTAATGCTTATGCTTTGCTTTCATTAATATCAAGTTTATGCCTTTCATTTCCTTGCATTTACTTAGTTAACTTTAATCTTATTCATGTTCTTATTTTGTTTATTTATTTTTCTTTCTTTCATTATGTCTAGCTAAGTTAATTATGTCAAGGTGAAAAGGTTACACTAATGGTGTAAGAATAAGTATAATGTAAACTTAATATGGACTTTAATGTTTGATACTAACATGTTTTATATTTGTTATCTTGTTCACTCTTTAATACTTTGCTTGTTAAATGACTAATCTTGATTTATGTTGTATAACACTTGGTACAACAAATGCTTGGCACTTTCATAGCCCATAATGTATGGTATAACCGACACCTGAGCTATGAAAGGAACTTGATTTGTTGTTAACATAAGTTATAATCATGAATGCTTGACGAGATTTACAAGTATTAGCATTAATTGAATAAGATGACTAATGTAATCATGTTAACAATATATAATCTGATTGGAACCTCCTTTGTGTGTGGTTTCCAATTCAATAATAAGAGTTTATACTATACTTGTTTGATATACCATTAGTGGAACCTCTAACCTTGACATTTGTTATTATCATTGTTTAATCGTTACATTAATATTCCATCTCAAAGTTCTCATCTTCTTCTTCTTCTTCTATTTCTTTATTATTATTATTATTAGTACTACTACTACTACTACTACTACTACTACTACTACTACTACTACTACTACTACTACTACTACTACTACTACTACTACTACTACTACTACTACTACTACTACTACTACTACTACTACTACTACTACTACTACTACTACTACTACTACTACTACTACTACTACTACTACTACTACTACTA